>NW_027017727.1:742500-933995 GCF_036013445.1 Caloenas nicobarica | reverse complement strand
AAGCCTCCCCAGGGACTCGTTAGAACAGATAATTGGAGACTGCGATTACATCAGGCAAAGGCAAAGTGCAGCAGCTCGGATGCTGAGAAAACCCTTGGTTTGTTTGATGAAGGAGGATGGTCAAACCTTGAGCCCCTGCCCCTACGAAGGGAGATCCTGTCCCTCATGTGTGTCTCAGGGCTCTTGCTGGGGATGTGGGGAGTGCGATGCCAAGAGAGGGACAACAATGTGACACCTCCAAACCTCCCTTGGGGAGGTGCAAGGAGCAATGAGACCTCATGGCCATGACAATGATGGGTCTCCTCTTAGGCCTCAGTGGCAGGGACATCAGCCATAGCCAAGGGGACAAAGACCTTGGGCCTTCCAGGGACATTCAGCCTCACCCTTGGCCATCTCCACCACAGGCCGTTCTACACTGTCCCAGGCCTGTGGCTGTTTCCCTGCAGGCTGCAGACACCCCATGCGCTTCCCCACCTTGTGCTCACCCCAGTATGTCCCCTCCTGTGCTGCTGTCTCTCCATCCTCCCCAGCTGTTCCTTGAAACACAAAGCCATGGCTGATCCAGACTCCTCTGGATGTCCACAGCACTATGCTCAGAATTACATTTCTTTATCCTCAGATCCACTCTGGACCTCCAGAGCTGCAGTTTTTTATGGCTTTCCTTTTTCATGCCGTTTCCCACCACCAAAAAGAGTGTCAGCATCTTGGAAAGTGATTTTCAAGATTTCTCGAGCTACTATTATTCTTCCCTGCCATGCTTTTACCCCAGCCAGCAACTAAGACCATGATAGTTGGTCACATACTTCCTCCACCCCGCCAAAGGGGGAACAGAAGTGAAAGGGAAGGGACAAACTTGTGGGTTGAGAAAAAACAGTTTAATAAGACAACAATGTAATAATAAAATACTACTACTACTAATATACTAATACTAGAGCACCTTTCTTATGAGAAGGGACTGAGAGAGCTGGGTCTGTTCAGCCTGGAGAAGGCTGAGAGGCGATCTCATCAATGTTTATAAATATCTTAAGGAAGGATGTCAAGAGCCTGGGACCAGACTCATTTCAGTGATGCCCAATGATAGGATGACAGGCAACAGGCACTGAAGCACAGGAGGTTCCATCTGAATATGAGGAAAAATTTCTCTACTTTGAGGTTAACAGACACTGGAACAGGCTGCGCAGAGAGGTTCTGGAGTCTCCTTCTCTGGAGACATTCAAACCCGCCTGGACACTTCCTGTGAAATCCACTCTAGGTGATCCTACTTTAGCAGGTGGGTTGGATTAGATGATCACCAGGGGTCCCTTCCAACTGCAACCATTCTGTGATACTGAGTATAAGCCCACAGTGAGATGCCCCAATTTACTCAGCTGGATGCCTTCCCTTGGCAGGACTAAAGGAGATCCATTCCTGACCCTCCCTGGGTGTCCTGACCAATGATGGGACAATGAAACGGTGATTTCTGGACCTAACTCTAGTTTTGACAGGCGAAATGACATAGCTGGAAAGAAGTGGAATGCCTTCTTTGCCTCAGTCTTTTACAGTCAGACCAGTTGTGCTCCAGGTACACATCCCCCTGAGCCAGAAGACAGGGACAGGGAGCAGAATGTAGTCCAATAATCCGAGGGGAAATGTTTGGTGACCTGTTACACCACTTAGACACACACAAGTCTATGGGGGCAGATGGGATCCATCCAAGGCTGCTGAGGGAGCTTGCAGACGTGATCACTAAGCCACTTTCAATTGTGTATCAGCAAGCCTGGCTAACCGGGGAGGTCCCAGTCGACTGGAAGTTGGCGAATGTGATGCCCGTCTACAAGAAGGATCAGAAGGAGGATCCAGGGAATTACAGGCCTGTCAATCTGACCTCGGTGCCAGGGCAGCTCATGGAACAGATCCTGAGTGACATCACATGGCACACACAGGACAACCAAGCACCAGCAAGGTCTCCCAGGTCTTTGAGCTTTCAGGCAGGACTCCGGAGGACAACAACCAGCAGAAGATGGGGATGAAGCCAGGGGTTATGTGAGCAAATGACACCCTTACCAGTCCATGGGAATGAAGAGTTTGCAATCGAGGGTGCTAAGGGAGTGTTTATCCCCAGAAGATGCTGGTCTGTCATGATCCCAGTAAGGAAGACAGTCAGACTCTGTGAGGTATCTTTTAAATTGTTGTTCATTAGATATGACGGTATAAGGTGAGTATCACCAACGCAATCTTATGTCCTTTTAGTTGGTGGGAACCCCAGGACGTGTCCCATCGAATGGGTCTTTCACTTGAATGCAGTAAACTGTGCACATGCCATCCATAGAAGACAGTCTCCTTTTTTGGTAGTTCTAGCTCCTGTAGGACTTTCTTACAGTACATAGTGGGAAGCTGCCTGCTGGGTATTGTGTGACAACGAGTTGCTGAGGTTGTCCTGTGGCCAGGGGACCCGTGCATTCAGCACAGGTGTGAAGGCCACGCTGTATGTGCAGCCCAGGACTAACTGATGTATGATGTTCTTCTGGTCAGGATCACTGCTCAGGTTTCCTTGTGAGGAGTCTGCGCTCCACCCTGGTGCCACAGCTGAGGTGCTGCAGCCAACATGTGCACTGCCTGGAGGACCCCCCTGTCTTGTCACAGCACTGTGATTTTTTGGATTAAATGACATGTGGTGGGACAGCTTGCTGAGCTGGGATGCTGCAATGGAGGGATACAGGCTCTGCTGGAGGGAGTGCAGGGAGGATGAGGACGGGGGATGCCCCATGTGTGAAGAGGCAGCTCAGTTATATGGAGTTCCTCAATGACATGGGTAACATGTTAATTTAGCTTGATATGAGTGAGGCAAGGAGGAGAACTCCGCAAGGGTGACACTGTCTCAGCAGTTATAAACTACTTGATCAGAGAGACCAGGCAGAAAAAGTCTTGTGTGGGCAAGCTGAAGAAGTCTCCACGTTAATGAACAGGCTCCTGTGGGGGACTGTAAGTGGCCTGGGACTCACTGGCCAGGCAAAGCAACAGGATGACAACGGTGTGGAGGATCTTGAGGGGACTCCTTAGCAGAGCTGCCAGGTGGGCCAACAAGGGTGGTGCTCACCTGGACCTGGCCCTGGCCAACAAGGAAGAGGTGGTCAGAGATGTGGTGACCAGTGTCAGCCTTGGTTGTCATGACCAGGACATAGTGGGGTCCCAGGTGCCAAAGGGCAGTGAGTGAGGCCAGCCGCAGAGCACAGGTCAGTGGACTCATGGGGAGGAGTCTTTGATGTACTTGGGAGACACACACAAGTGATAAAGGAGATCTATCAGGAGATCTGATAGACCTTATAGGACAGCTTCCTCCAAGGACAAGAATGACCTCTCCAAATACCTTTGAAAAGAAGGAACCATCTCAGGAGGCTGCTCGTCTGAACTAACTGAGCTTCAGGGCAAAAAGGCAACATGCAGGAGGTGGAAGTAGTGGAAGCTGCAAAGGAGGAATTTAGAAACCTTGCCCCAGAACATAGGGACGATACCAAAGCTCCTACAGTCTTGATCATTGCAGGGGTGGTAGTGGAAGCAAAATGAGCTGATAGGGGCTTGGAGGGTGATGCAGAATGAGTCACACCCTGCCTGGAGGCCTGTAAGCAGTGGGCGCTGCAGAGGTTTGCATCTTGACTGCGTGGCTCAGCCTAAGAGATGGGGAATGCTCCCTGCTGGGGGTGACTGTGCCGGTCCATCCACATGGGTCTAGATGGTGCAGACTCTACTGGAAGACATTCCTGTAACCCAAATAGGTTGGGATTCATGCAGAACTGGCTAGTAAAAATCACGCATTTTATTCACTTTGCCTCTTTGCTTTGACATCTTCTGACTTTGACTTTTTGTGGTTTAACTCCAACTGGCAACTAAGTCCCACACAGCCACTCACTCACTTCCCCAAGTAAGATGGGGGAAAGAATCGGAGGGATGAAAGTGAGAAAATTCATGGGTTATGATAAAGGCAGTTTAACAGGTATGGCAAAGTATAAGTGTGTGGGAGGTGACTGGGAGTTCACTTCTGTTGCAGGAACAGCGAGGTGCCCAGAGAGGTGTCATAGCTGGGAGGCTGATTTTGAGGTCACTTCTTTTGCAACCTGACTGAATCACACCAGTCAGGTGCTGTGACATCACGAAGCATGTCACAAACCCCAACATGACACAGATGACAGCTCAGGGAGGGGGGAGCTGGGTAAAACCAACAGTGTGGCTGCTGCTTGGAGGTCACCTCGTGACAGCAATCTGATTGGCCAGGAGCAGGCTGGCATCATGAGGTCATCAAAAACATCAGACATGAAGGCTGCAGGCCCTGGTCAGGCCCCACCCTGGGGTGAAGACACCTGCATATCACATGGGAACATATGGGACATGGCATGAGAAACTGGGATGTGACAGGGAACCGTGAGAGAAGGGATGAGCAGTACTGGCAGCACTGCATGTCCCCACTGGGTCTCACCAGTGGCTAAAGAGCAGAGACATGAGAAGAGGCCAAAATGCATGCAGTACTGGAGGGGAGCACTGGGGAGCTTCTGGGTCATCAAGTCTTGCAAGGCAGCAGTGCCAGCAGAACCCCTCAGTGATGCCATTGAAGGCCCAGATGACCTTAGCAATAGCATCCCAACTACCACATGATGGTACAAATGGGACAAACCTGGGACCATTGAAGAAAAAGTAATTGGTGGCAGTTGTTAATTGGGGAGGTGACTGGGGCACGGAAAGGGAGGGACCCGGGTGGACTGGCAGGAAGAAGCCTGTGAATGGGGAGAGGAGAGGGGTGCAAGGGGCCAGCTGCAGCTGGGAAGGGGCTGCTTGGTGCTGATCTGTCCAAACCCTGGGCCTGATCACCATGGTGTGTCCTGCCCTTTTAGTACACTCTGCTCCTCTATTAGCTGTGTGAGCTCATTAGTGTGTGTCTGTGACTGTATGTCCATGCTTTGCTGTCCAGCTGCAAGGGGCGCTGGCTGGAAGAGGAGGATGCCAGGATGGGGAGAGACACAAGGCTGAAGGTGCCAAGTGGGGAACAGCTCCAAGAATGGGTAGGACATCTGGGCAGAGCCAAAACTCAGTCCCACACTGGAGGGACTGTGGGAGTGTGTGCCCATGGGTAAGTGTGGCAGAGGATGAACAGACCATTCATGACCTTCCCACCAGATCAGCCCGAGAAAGGAACCAGATGGGGACAGTATGTGGTCCCTGGGGCTGTCTGTTCTGTGTTTGGTGTGGTGGCTGCAAAGGTGCTGTTCTCTGTTGGTCTGTGTGTGGTTGGGGATGCCCATCTATTTTTCCTTGCAAATACTGCTATTTAGCACTTTCCATCTGAGTGATTCCACCTTTGGTGATCTCTCACTTAGTGGGGCTACAGTCACCGCTTGCCCCAGGCACACACTGTCCCCATAGAACCCCTCAAAGCTCACCAGGAAGTTCCAGGTTACATTTCTGGAGAACTTCTACTGCACTGTCATACCTGAGAAAGCCTTCAGGATGTACCTCACTGACCATTCACCATCACCACAGTCACCACACACCAACGGGTGACTCCAAAATCCAACGCCCTTGGTTGCCAAGACATACCAAAGGGACTGCGAGATTTTCTCATTGAATTCCAAGGGGAAATAGGCCCATTTGTGGTGAAATTCCTTGGGTCTGCTGTTGATATCAGCTTTGGAAGAAGAGACCAAACGTCAGCCAGTGCACTGGTGGGATCCCACTTTATTTCAGAGATCCTATGAGAGTGTCAGCTCTGTCCCAGGGAAAAGCACACTTTTAGATCAGATCCAGGTTAGACAGAGCAAGTCCATTTCTCAAGAGAAGTAAGAAGGACTCAAATATTATGTAGAAAAATAATTAAAACTAGAATGAATACCAAGAATGGCTAAAAATAAAAAGATAAAACGGCAAACAAAGGACAAGCCTTCAATAGGGCACCATGGGATTCATGCCTGAGGAGTGATGGGAAACTTACCACTCTTGAGAACCAACTGTGCAGTAACTTTGCTGATGGACTCCTTGAGCTCCTGGTTCCTCATGCTGTAGATGAGGGGGTTCACTGCTGGAGGCACCACCGAGTACAGAACAGACACCAGCAGGTCCAGGGAAGGAGAGGAGATGGAAGGGGGCTTCAGGTAGGCAAACACACCAGTGCCAATAAACAGGGAGACCACGGCCAGGTGAGGGAGGCACATGGAAAAGGCTTTGTGCCGTCCCTGCTCAGAGGGGAACTTCAGCACAGTCCTGAAGATCTGTGTATAGGAAACCACAATAAAAATGAAACATGACCAAACTAAAAAAGTACTAAATAAGGTAAGCCAAACTTCCCCGAGGTAGGTGTCTGAACAGGAGAGGTTGAGAATCTGGGGGATTTCACAGAAGAACTGGTCCACAGCATTGCCCTTGCAGAGAGGTATGGAAAATACATTGGCCATGTGCAGCAGAGCATGGAGAAACCCACTGGCCCAGGCAGCTGCTGCCATGTGGACACAAGCTCTGCTGCCCAGGAGGGTCCCGTAGTGCAGGGGTTTGCAGATTGTGATGTAGTGGTCGTAGGACATGACAGTGAGAACAAAAAATTCTGCTGACATGAGAAAAAAAAAGAAAAAAACCTGAATGACACATCCTATATAGGAGATGGCCCCGGTATCCCAGAGGGAACTGGCCATGGATTTGGGGACAGTGGTAGAGATGAAGCCCAGGTCAAGGAGGGAGAGGTTGGGGAGGAAGAAGTACATGGGGGTGTGGAGGTGCTGGTCACAGGCTGTGGTGGTGATGATGAGGCTGTTGCCCAGGAGGGCAGCCAGGTAGATGCCCAGGAAGAGCCAGAAGTGCAAGAGCTGCAGCTCCCGTGTGTCTGTGAATGGCAGGAGGAGGAACTGGGTGATGGAGCTGCTGCTGGACATTTGGTTCCTCTGGGCATGGGGCACTGTCCAAGGAGGACCTCAAGGGCCAGGGCTTTTGTGCTGGTCTGGGGAGATGGGATGGCATGGAGGGGCTGAGGACCTCTCAGGATATCCTGGAAAGGAGAGCAAAGGACACAGGTGCCTCCTTTTCCTTTTGCCATGCGTGTTCACCCACCTCCGGGGCTGACCGCTTTCTGACCCCCAGGAGCTGCTGTGCCCTTCAGAGGGGCAGAGCCTGTGGGGTGACTGCCCAGAGCACCTGCAATGGGCACTGGTGTGGGACCAGCCCTGACTGGGCTTTGCTGGGGAGAGGGCATTGAAGGTGGAGAGAGGGCAGAGGAGGTGGGAGAGACTCACGGGAGCTGGGCTGGGCTGGAAAGTACCTGGGAGAGAAAAACATCAGCCTGTATCTCGTGCTGCATGACCATGCAGGGTGAAGATTCACACCAGGGGTTGTGGTGCTGAGCCAGGGCTTGTGGGAGGGATCAATGTCCTGCAGGTGCGGGAGAGAGGAGGCTGCTCTGTGACCTTGGTGGCATGGACAGACCAGGAAGGTGGCCCAGGGCCTTCGTCACCCCCCAGCCACTGGCCACCTCTCATGGGCCATTTCCAGCACTGGTCGCTCAGCCCAGGTTTACGGGTGAGGTTCCCTGTGAGGCCATCTCCATCCTCTTGCTGGGCTCAGGGCCTGTCTCAGGGAATGGCCAGCCCTGCCCAGCCTCTCTCCTGGCCCAGACCCTGGCAGACCCTGGAGCAGGGCTGTCTGTGAACCCCACAGCTGACACGGCCTCTCCAGGAGCTTGGAGAGGCTGCCATACAGGAAGGCCATGGGGTGAGAAAGCACCAAGGACCATGTGGGCATCACACCGGGAGACGGTTCCCTACCCCAAATGCACCCTGTCCTGTGCTGTGCCTGCACCGTGGGGCTGTGGGACCATGTGTGGGGCAGCAGGGCTGGGCTGTCACAGCACAGGGTGCAGACAGGGGCCACAAAGCAGCTGCCAGGGGTGACAGCAAGGACAAGGACAGACAAGGAGTCTATGTGCATCGCCTTTGCTGTGCAGGGATGACTTTGGGAAGGGCAAAGCTCACCTGGAGTTGGTGGCTGCAAGAAAAGAGACCACTGCATCAGAGACCAAGGCAGAACAAGGGAAATGCGGGGCTGTTACTGGATGGGGAGGGGAATTTAATAACAGCAGAGAGTGATGCTGGGGTTGAGGGACTCAATGCCTTCTGTGTCTGGCTCTTTACTGGAACACCCACCCAGGCCTCTGTGCTCAATGAAGGGCTTCAAGGAGGAGAGCACGTCTTGGCAGGAACCTCAGGAAGCCCCAGAAGGACAAACAGCAGTGTCTGCCCCTGCAGGGGACTCACCCTAGCAATGGCACAGGCTGGGGCTGCCTGGCTGCGAGCAGCTCTGTGGGAAAGGTCTGGGTGGGCAGGGAGCTGGGCAGGAGGCAGCGTGTGCCCTGGTGCAAGGGAGGCCAGGAGCACCCTGGGCTGTGCCACCAGGAGCACGGCCAGGAGATGGAGGGAAGGGATTCTCTGGAATACTCCATCCAGATCTCAGATCCCAATTCAGGAAAGATATTGGCAAGCTGGAGTGGGTTGAGCAAAGGGCCCTGGGGACAGCCAGAGACTGGAGCACTTTGCCTGTGGGGAGAGGCTGAGGGAGCCGGGCTTGTCCATGCCAGAGAAGGGAAGGCTGACAGCGACTCATCACAGCCTGCCAGTGCCAACGAGGAGGTGATGGAGAATGCAGAGCCAGGCTCTTCACTGTAGGGCATTGCAGAAGGACAAAAAACAATGGGTGGAAGGTGAAAGAGGTGAGGTTCAGCCAGGACATAAGGAAAAGTTTTTTCCCTAGAACAGGGGTGTCAAATTCACTTTCACCGGGGACCACATCTGCCTCACGGTTGCCTTGAAAGGGATGAATGTAATTTTAGGACTGTATATATACAACTATTCCTACATTTATACAGTCTTAAAATTACAGTTCGTCCTTTGAAGGCAACCGTGAGGCTGATGTGGTCCCGGTGAAAATGAGTTTGACAGCCCTGCCCCAGGAGCTCAGCCAAGTGCTGCCTCGGGTCACCCAGAGAGGCTGAGCAGCCTCCGTCCTTGGAGGTTTTCAAACTCTGATTGAATCAGGGCTTGAACACCTTGGTCTGACCCCATTTGTGACAGGTTGGACTGCAGACTCCTGAGGGCCCTTCAACCTCACTTCTCATATGATCCCATTGTGATGTTGGGCTCTAACTGGTCAGAGCAGATGATTATGGGCCATGAATCCACCTGTGCTGCAGGTGACCATCTAAACCAACATTTCAACCAGTGAACCAGACAACGCCTCAGTGTGACTCGCTCTGGGCAAAGTGTGAAGAGTCCTGGGCAGGGAAGGTTTAGAGGGCATGGGGCGTTATACAAGACATAAAATGATCTTGGTTTTATGCCTGTAAACCCATCAGATGTCAGCTGATGTCAATGAAAATTAAAATAAGAACTGAAGACAAAGATTCAAAGCAAAGAAAGATGTCAACATACTTTGGGCTTTTTTAAGTCTTTGGGAGGTTTTCTTTTCTTCACAAAGGAAAGTGTTTTCCAGAAACAGAAATGGATATAAGACACACATGTCTTCAGCTACACGGACAAGCTTTTTACGTATTACTTTATTAAATATTTAAAAAAAAAATCAAAAAGTGAATTACCGGCAAGCGTACTAAGGGGAGGAGAACATTGGTCTTCCCCTGTACTTCTATTACCAACACTCTGTTATTTCATCTCCCTTGTCATTCAGGAGTTTCCAGCTCTCCTGATTTAAGGTCCATGTCAAAGGAAAACTTTTCAGCAGACTGTCTGGACACACACCCTTCCCAGCACTCTCAGGTTTTCTCCTCCGCTTCCTCTTTGGTCATTCAGTTGCCTCTCAACTGTTTGGTTTCTGCTTGGAGCTTCAGGGAGTTACAAACTTGCCCCATTCTTCAGAGCTCTAACTAACATGGTAGTCAACACATTATCTGTGTTTATATCTATCCTTTCCTAACTCTGTCTAAAACAGTTCTTGTGTGGATGTCCCTTGTGCATGGTGGACCTCATCAGATCCAGCTTAGGCAGTTGTGGAAAGTGTTTTACTCTATTAAATTGTATTGTGTTTACTTGTTGGCATCGAAGAGAAACCTTTCTGTGCCTGAGTGCAGCCAGGTCTCTAAGGAGAGCAGGTGGGAGCTCGTGCAGAGGAGCTGCAGCATCCACCTGCAGACCTCAGTGGAGAAGTCTGATGTGAGGAAAAGTGATGCAAGTCCCAGGCGACCAAGGAGGGAACTGGCAGACTGGGGAGGAGGGGTGAGGAGCAAGGTTGTCCATACAATGTCCGACCTTAAGGGACAGCTTCTCCTGCCTGTCCCAATGTATTCAGGTGACCCTCTGGATCAATGCCCAGTGTAGAATGTTGCTGTCACTTCTTCTATGAAATCAAGAATGATAGAAAGTACCGTTGAAAGAAAAAACCCTCCCTTATGAAATCTTCTTTGAAATCTTCATCACAAAGTAACCCACCGAAACCTCTCCAAATAGTTGTACAAGTCTTGCAGACTTGAAGAAAATGACAGGAAAAGACATGGCTCCTTAGGGCTTTTTGTATTTTAATGAGCCCCATGGTGTATTTAGTGCTGAGTCCATGAACCTCAGATACCAAGAGCAGACTGAAGAATCTCCTCAAGAAGTCCAAGCCAGAAGCAAACTCCAAAGTTCCTTGAAGCATTAATGGGTGCCACTGAGGCCATTACTGACAAAGCCTCCCCAGGGACTCGTTAGAACAGATAATTGGAGACTGCGATTACATCAGGCAAAGGCAAAGTGCAGCAGCTCGGATGCTGAGAAAACCCTTGGTTTGTTTGATGAAGGAGGATGGTCAAACCTTGAGCCCCTGCCCCTACGAAGGGAGATCCTGTCCCTCATGTGTGTCTCAGGGCTCTTGCTGGGGATGTGGGGAGTGCGATGCCAAGAGAGGGACAACAATGTGACACCTCCAAACCTCCCTTGGGGAGGTGCAAGGAGCAATGAGACCTCATGGCCATGACAATGATGGGTCTCCTCTTAGGCCTCAGTGGCAGGGACATCAGCCATAGCCAAGGGGACAAAGACCTTGGGCCTTCCAGGGACATTCAGCCTCACCCTTGGCCATCTCCACCACAGGCCGTTCTACACTGTCCCAGGCCTGTGGCTGTTTCCCTGCAGGCTGCAGACACCCCATGCGCTTCCCCACCTTGTGCTCACCCCAGTATGTCCCCTCCTGTGCTGCTGTCTCTCCATCCTCCCCAGCTGTTCCTTGAAACACAAAGCCATGGCTGATCCAGACTCCTCTGGATGTCCACAGCACTATGCTCAGAATTACATTTCTTTATCCTCAGATCCACTCTGGACCTCCAGAGCTGCAGTTTTTTATGGCTTTCCTTTTTCATGCCGTTTCCCACCACCAAAAAGAGTGTCAGCATCTTGGAAAGTGATTTTCAAGATTTCTCGAGCTACTATTATTCTTCCCTGCCATGCTTTTACCCCAGCCAGCAACTAAGACCATGATAGTTGGTCACATACTTCCTCCACCCCGCCAAAGGGGGAACAGAAGTGAAAGGGAAGGGACAAACTTGTGGGTTGAGAAAAAACAGTTTAATAAGACAACAATGTAATAATAAAATACTACTACTACTAATATACTAATACTAGAGCACCTTTCTTATGAGAAGGGACTGAGAGAGCTGGGTCTGTTCAGCCTGGAGAAGGCTGAGAGGCGATCTCATCAATGTTTATAAATATCTTAAGGAAGGATGTCAAGAGCCTGGGACCAGACTCATTTCAGTGATGCCCAATGATAGGATGACAGGCAACAGGCACTGAAGCACAGGAGGTTCCATCTGAATATGAGGAAAAATTTCTCTACTTTGAGGTTAACAGACACTGGAACAGGCTGCGCAGAGAGGTTCTGGAGTCTCCTTCTCTGGAGACATTCAAACCCGCCTGGACACTTCCTGTGAAATCCACTCTAGGTGATCCTACTTTAGCAGGTGGGTTGGATTAGATGATCACCAGGGGTCCCTTCCAACTGCAACCATTCTGTGATACTGAGTATAAGCCCACAGTGAGATGCCCCAATTTACTCAGCTGGATGCCTTCCCTTGGCAGGACTAAAGGAGATCCATTCCTGACCCTCCCTGGGTGTCCTGACCAATGATGGGACAATGAAACGGTGATTTCTGGACCTAACTCTAGTTTTGACAGGCGAAATGACATAGCTGGAAAGAAGTGGAATGCCTTCTTTGCCTCAGTCTTTTACAGTCAGACCAGTTGTGCTCCAGGTACACATCCCCCTGAGCCAGAAGACAGGGACAGGGAGCAGAATGTAGTCCAATAATCCGAGGGGAAATGTTTGGTGACCTGTTACACCACTTAGACACACACAAGTCTATGGGGGCAGATGGGATCCATCCAAGGCTGCTGAGGGAGCTTGCAGACGTGATCACTAAGCCACTTTCAATTGTGTATCAGCAAGCCTGGCTAACCGGGGAGGTCCCAGTCGACTGGAAGTTGGCGAATGTGATGCCCGTCTACAAGAAGGATCAGAAGGAGGATCCAGGGAATTACAGGCCTGTCAATCTGACCTCGGTGCCAGGGCAGCTCATGGAACAGATCCTGAGTGACATCACATGGCACACACAGGACAACCAAGCACCAGCAAGGTCTCCCAGGTCTTTGAGCTTTCAGGCAGGACTCCGGAGGACAACAACCAGCAGAAGATGGGGATGAAGCCAGGGGTTATGTGAGCAAATGACACCCTTACCAGTCCATGGGAATGAAGAGTTTGCAATCGAGGGTGCTAAGGGAGTGTTTATCCCCAGAAGATGCTGGTCTGTCATGATCCCAGTAAGGAAGACAGTCAGACTCTGTGAGGTATCTTTTAAATTGTTGTTCATTAGATATGACGGTATAAGGTGAGTATCACCAACGCAATCTTATGTCCTTTTAGTTGGTGGGAACCCCAGGACATGTCCCATCGAATGGGTCTTTCACTTGAATGCAGTAAACTGTGCACATGCCATCCATAGAAGACAGTCTCCTTTTTTGGTAGTTCTAGCTCCTGTAGGACTTTCTTACAGTACATAGTGGGAAGCTGCCTGCTGGGTATTGTGTGACAACGAGTTGCTGAGGTTGTCCTGTGGCCAGGGGACCCGTGCATTCAGCACAGGTGTGAAGGCCACGCTGTATGTGCAGCCCAGGACTAACTGATGTATGATGTTCTTCTGGTCAGGATCACTGCTCAGGTTTCCTTGTGAGGAGTCTGCGCTCCACCCTGGTGCCACAGCTGAGGTGCTGCAGCCAACATGTGCACTGCCTGGAGGACCCCCCTGTCTTGTCACAGCACTGTGATTTTTTGGATTAAATGACATGTGGTGGGACAGCTTGCTGAGCTGGGATGCTGCAATGGAGGGATACAGGCTCTGCTGGAGGGAGTGCAGGGAGGATGAGGACGGGGGATGCCCCATGTGTGAAGAGGCAGCTCAGTTATATGGAGTTCCTCAATGACATGGGTAACATGTTAATTTAGCTTGATATGAGTGAGGCAAGGAGGAGAACTCCGCAAGGGTGACACTGTCTCAGCAGTTATAAACTACTTGATCAGAGAGACCAGGCAGAAAAAGTCTTGTGTGGGCAAGCTGAAGAAGTCTCCACGTTAATGAACAGGCTCCTGTGGGGGACTGTAAGTGGCCTGGGACTCACTGGCCAGGCAAAGCAACAGGATGACAACGGTGTGGAGGATCTTGAGGGGACTCCTTAGCAGAGCTGCCAGGTGGGCCAACAAGGGTGGTGCTCACCTGGACCTGGCCCTGGCCAACAAGGAAGAGGTGGTCAGAGATGTGGTGACCAGTGTCAGCCTTGGTTGTCATGACCAGGACATAGTGGGGTCCCAGGTGCCAAAGGGCAGTGAGTGAGGCCAGCCGCAGAGCACAGGTCAGTGGACTCATGGGGAGGAGTCTTTGATGTACTTGGGAGACACACACAAGTGATAAAGGAGATCTATCAGGAGATCTGATAGACCTTATAGGACAGCTTCCTCCAAGGACAAGAATGACCTCTCCAAATACCTTTGAAAAGAAGGAACCATCTCAGGAGGCTGCTCGTCTGAACTAACTGAGCTTCAGGGCAAAAAGGCAACATGCAGGAGGTGGAAGTAGTGGAAGCTGCAAAGGAGGAATTTAGAAACCTTGCCCCAGAACATAGGGACGATACCAAAGCTCCTACAGTCTTGATCATTGCAGGGGTGGTAGTGGAAGCAAAATGAGCTGATAGGGGCTTGGAGGGTGATGCAGAATGAGTCACACCCTGCCTGGAGGCCTGTAAGCAGTGGGCGCTGCAGAGGTTTGCATCTTGACTGCGTGGCTCAGCCTAAGAGATGGGGAATGCTCCCTGCTGGGGGTGACTGTGCCGGTCCATCCACATGGGTCTAGATGGTGCAGACTCTACTGGAAGACATTCCTGTAACCCAAATAGGTTGGGATTCATGCAGAACTGGCTAGTAAAAATCACGCATTTTATTCACTTTGCCTCTTTGCTTTGACATCTTCTGACTTTGACTTTTTGTGGTTTAACTCCAACTGGCAACTAAGTCCCACACAGCCACTCACTCACTTCCCCAAGTAAGATGGGGGAAAGAATCGGAGGGATGAAAGTGAGAAAATTCATGGGTTATGATAAAGGCAGTTTAACAGGTATGGCAAAGTATAAGTGTGTGGGAGGTGACTGGGAGTTCACTTCTGTTGCAGGAACAGCGAGGTGCCCAGAGAGGTGTCATAGCTGGGAGGCTGATTTTGAGGTCACTTCTTTTGCAACCTGACTGAATCACACCAGTCAGGTGCTGTGACATCACGAAGCATGTCACAAACCCCAACATGACACAGATGACAGCTCAGGGAGGGGGGAGCTGGGTAAAACCAACAGTGTGGCTGCTGCTTGGAGGTCACCTCGTGACAGCAATCTGATTGGCCAGGAGCAGGCTGGCATCATGAGGTCATCAAAAACATCAGACATGAAGGCTGCAGGCCCTGGTCAGGCCCCACCCTGGGGTGAAGACACCTGCATATCACATGGGAACATATGGGACATGGCATGAGAAACTGGGATGTGACAGGGAACCGTGAGAGAAGGGATGAGCAGTACTGGCAGCACTGCATGTCCCCACTGGGTCTCACCAGTGGCTAAAGAGCAGAGACATGAGAAGAGGCCAAAATGCATGCAGTACTGGAGGGGAGCACTGGGGAGCTTCTGGGTCATCAAGTCTTGCAAGGCAGCAGTGCCAGCAGAACCCCTCAGTGATGCCATTGAAGGCCCAGATGACCTTAGCAATAGCATCCCAACTACCACATGATGGTACAAATGGGACAAACCTGGGACCATTGAAGAAAAAGTAATTGGTGGCAGTTGTTAATTGGGGAGGTGACTGGGGCACGGAAAGGGAGGGACCCGGGTGGACTGGCAGGAAGAAGCCTGTGAATGGGGAGAGGAGAGGGGTGCAAGGGGCCAGCTGCAGCTGGGAAGGGGCTGCTTGGTGCTGATCTGTCCAAACCCTGGGCCTGATCACCATGGTGTGTCCTGCCCTTTTAGTACACTCTGCTCCTCTATTAGCTGTGTGAGCTCATTAGTGTGTGTCTGTGACTGTATGTCCATGCTTTGCTGTCCAGCTGCAAGGGGCGCTGGCTGGAAGAGGAGGATGCCAGGATGGGGAGAGACACAAGGCTGAAGGTGCCAAGTGGGGAACAGCTCCAAGAATGGGTAGGACATCTGGGCAGAGCCAAAACTCAGTCCCACACTGGAGGGACTGTGGGAGTGTGTGCCCATGGGTAAGTGTGGCAGAGGATGAACAGACCATTCATGACCTTCCCACCAGATCAGCCCGAGAAAGGAACCAGATGGGGACAGTATGTGGTCCCTGGGGCTGTCTGTTCTGTGTTTGGTGTGGTGGCTGCAAAGGTGCTGTTCTCTGTTGGTCTGTGTGTGGTTGGGGATGCCCATCTATTTTTCCTTGCAAATACTGCTATTTAGCACTTTCCATCTGAGTGATTCCACCTTTGGTGATCTCTCACTTAGTGGGGCTACAGTCACCGCTTGCCCCAGGCACACACTGTCCCCATAGAACCCCTCAAAGCTCACCAGGAAGTTCCAGGTTACATTTCTGGAGAACTTCTACTGCACTGTCATACCTGAGAAAGCCTTCAGGATGTACCTCACTGACCATTCACCATCACCACAGTCACCACACACCAACGGGTGACTCCAAAATCCAACGCCCTTGGTTGCCAAGACATACCAAAGGGACTGCGAGATTTTCTCATTGAATTCCAAGGGGAAATAGGCCCATTTGTGGTGAAATTCCTTGGGTCTGCTGTTGATATCAGCTTTGGAAGAAGAGACCAAACGTCAGCCAGTGCACTGGTGGGATCCCACTTTATTTCAGAGATCCTATGAGAGTGTCAGCTCTGTCCCAGGGAAAAGCACACTTTTAGATCAGATCCAGGTTAGACAGAGCAAGTCCATTTCTCAAGAGAAGTAAGAAGGACTCAAATATTATGTAGAAAAATAATTAAAACTAGAATGAATACCAAGAATGGCTAAAAATAAAAAGATAAAACGGCAAACAAAGGACAAGCCTTCAATAGGGCACCATGGGATTCATGCCTGAGGAGTGATGGGAAACTTACCACTCTTGAGAACCAACTGTGCAGTAACTTTGCTGATGGACTCCTTGAGCTCCTGGTTCCTCATGCTGTAGATGAGGGGGTTCACTGCTGGAGGCACCACCGAGTACAGAACAGACACCAGCAGGTCCAGGGAAGGAGAGGAGATGGAAGGGGGCTTCAGGTAGGCAAACACACCAGTGCCAATAAACAGGGAGACCACGGCCAGGTGAGGGAGGCACATGGAAAAGGCTTTGTGCCGTCCCTGCTCAGAGGGGAACTTCAGCACAGTCCTGAAGATCTGTGTATAGGAAACCACAATAAAAATGAAACATGACCAAACTAAAAAAGTACTAAATAAGGTAAGCCAAACTTCCCCGAGGTAGGTGTCTGAACAGGAGAGGTTGAGAATCTGGGGGATTTCACAGAAGAACTGGTCCACAGCATTGCCCTTGCAGAGAGGTATGGAAAATACATTGGCCATGTGCAGCAGAGCATGGAGAAACCCACTGGCCCAGGCAGCTGCTGCCATGTGGACACAAGCTCTGCTGCCCAGGAGGGTCCCGTAGTGCAGGGGTTTGCAGATTGTGATGTAGTGGTCGTAGGACATGACAGTGAGAACAAAAAATTCTGCTGACATGAGAAAAAAAAAGAAAAAAACCTGAATGACACATCCTATATAGGAGATGGCCCCGGTATCCCAGAGGGAACTGGCCATGGATTTGGGGACAGTGGTAGAGATGAAGCCCAGGTCAAGGAGGGAGAGGTTGGGGAGGAAGAAGTACATGGGGGTGTGGAGGTGCTGGTCACAGGCTGTGGTGGTGATGATGAGGCTGTTGCCCAGGAGGGCAGCCAGGTAGATGCCCAGGAAGAGCCAGAAGTGCAAGAGCTGCAGCTCCCGTGTGTCTGTGAATGGCAGGAGGAGGAACTGGGTGATGGAGCTGCTGCTGGACATTTGGTTCCTCTGGGCATGGGGCACTGTCCAAGGAGGACCTCAAGGGCCAGGGCTTTTGTGCTGGTCTGGGGAGATGGGATGGCATGGAGGGGCTGAGGACCTCTCAGGATATCCTGGAAAGGAGAGCAAAGGACACAGGTGCCTCCTTTTCCTTTTGCCATGCGTGTTCACCCACCTCCGGGGCTGACCGCTTTCTGACCCCCAGGAGCTGCTGTGCCCTTCAGAGGGGCAGAGCCTGTGGGGTGACTGCCCAGAGCACCTGCAATGGGCACTGGTGTGGGACCAGCCCTGACTGGGCTTTGCTGGGGAGAGGGCATTGAAGGTGGAGAGAGGGCAGAGGAGGTGGGAGAGACTCACGGGAGCTGGGCTGGGCTGGAAAGTACCTGGGAGAGAAAAACATCAGCCTGTATCTCGTGCTGCATGACCATGCAGGGTGAAGATTCACACCAGGGGTTGTGGTGCTGAGCCAGGGCTTGTGGGAGGGATCAATGTCCTGCAGGTGCGGGAGAGAGGAGGCTGCTCTGTGACCTTGGTGGCATGGACAGACCAGGAAGGTGGCCCAGGGCCTTCGTCACCCCCCAGCCACTGGCCACCTCTCATGGGCCATTTCCAGCACTGGTCGCTCAGCCCAGGTTTACGGGTGAGGTTCCCTGTGAGGCCATCTCCATCCTCTTGCTGGGCTCAGGGCCTGTCTCAGGGAATGGCCAGCCCTGCCCAGCCTCTCTCCTGGCCCAGACCCTGGCAGACCCTGGAGCAGGGCTGTCTGTGAACCCCACAGCTGACACGGCCTCTCCAGGAGCTTGGAGAGGCTGCCATACAGGAAGGCCATGGGGTGAGAAAGCACCAAGGACCATGTGGGCATCACACCGGGAGACGGTTCCCTACCCCAAATGCACCCTGTCCTGTGCTGTGCCTGCACCGTGGGGCTGTGGGACCATGTGTGGGGCAGCAGGGCTGGGCTGTCACAGCACAGGGTGCAGACAGGGGCCACAAAGCAGCTGCCAGGGGTGACAGCAAGGACAAGGACAGACAAGGAGTCTATGTGCATCGCCTTTGCTGTGCAGGGATGACTTTGGGAAGGGCAAAGCTCACCTGGAGTTGGTGGCTGCAAGAAAAGAGACCACTGCATCAGAGACCAAGGCAGAACAAGGGAAATGCGGGGCTGTTACTGGATGGGGAGGGGAATTTAATAACAGCAGAGAGTGATGCTGGGGTTGAGGGACTCAATGCCTTCTGTGTCTGGCTCTTTACTGGAACACCCACCCAGGCCTCTGTGCTCAATGAAGGGGTTCAAGGAGGAGAGCACGTCTTGGCAGGAACCTCAGGAAGCCCCAGAAGGACAAACAGCAGTGTCTGCCCCTGCAGGGGACTCACCCTAGCAATGGCACAGGCTGGGGCTGCCTGGCTGCGAGCAGCTCTGTGGGAAAGGTCTGGGTGGGCAGGGAGCTGGGCAGGAGGCAGTGTGTGCCCTGGTGCAAGGGAGGCCAGGAGCACCCTGGGCTGTGCCACCAGGAGCACGGCCAGGAGGTGGAGGGAAGGGATTCTCTGGAATACTCCATCCAGATCTCAGATCCCAATTCAGGAAAGATATTGGCAAGCTGGAGTGGGTTGAGCAAAGGGCCCTGGGGACAGCCAGGGAATGGAACACTTTGCCTGTGGGGAGAGGCTGGGGGAGCCGGGCTTGTCCATGCCAGAGAAGGGAAGGCTGACAGGGACCTCATCACAGCCTGCCAGTGCCAACGAGGAGGTGATGGAGAATGCAGAGCCAGGCTCTTCACTGTAGGGCATTGCAGAAGGACAAAAAACAATGGGTGGAAGGTGAAAGAGGTGAGGTTCAGCCAGGACATAAGGAAAAGTTTTTTCCCTAGAACAGGGGTGTCAAATTCACTTTCACCGGGGACCACATCTGCCTCACGGTTGCCTTGAAAGGGATGAATGTAATTTTAGGACTGTATATATACAACTATTCCTACATTTATACAGTCTTAAAATTACAGTTCGTCCTTTGAAGGCAACCGTGAGGCTGATGTGGTCCCGGTGAAAATGAGTTTGACAGCCCTGCCCCAGGAGCTCAGCCAAGTGCTGCCTCGGGTCACCCAGAGAGGCTGAGCAGCCTCCGTCCTTGGAGGTTTTCAAACTCTGATTGAATCAGGGCTTGAACACCTTGGTCTGACCCCATTTGTGACAGGTTGGACTGCAGACTCCTGAGGGCCCTTCAACCTCACTTCTCATATGATCCCATTGTGATGTTGGGCTCTAACTGGTCAGAGCAGATGATTATGGGCCATGAATCCACCTGTGCTGCAGGTGACCATCTAAACCAACATTTCAACCAGTGAACCAGACAACGCCTCAGTGTGACTCGCTCTGGGCAAAGTGTGAAGAGTCCTGGGCAGGGAAGGTTTAGAGGGCATGGGGCGTTATACAAGACATAAAATGATCTTGGTTTTATGCCTGTAAACCCATCAGATGTCAGCTGATGTCAATGAAAATTAAAATAAGAACTGAAGACAAAGATTCAAAGCAAAGAAAGATGTCAACATACTTTGGGCTTTTTTAAGTCTTTGGGAGGTTTTCTTTTCTTCACAAAGGAAAGTGTTTTCCAGAAACAGAAATGGATATAAGACACACATGTCTTCAGCTACACGGACAAGCTTTTTACGTATTACTTTATTAAATATTTAAAAAAAAAATCAAAAAGTGAATTACCGGCAAGCGTACTAAGGGGAGGAGAACATTGGTCTTCCCCTGTACTTCTATTACCAACACTCTGTTATTTCATCTCCCTTGTCATTCAGGAGTTTCCAGCTCTCCTGATTTAAGGTCCATGTCAAAGGAAAACTTTTCAGCAGACTGTCTGGACACACACCCTTCCCAGCACTCTCAGGTTTTCTCCTCCGCTTCCTCTTTGGTCATTCAGTTGCCTCTCAACTGTTTGGTTTCTGCTTGGAGCTTCAGGGAGTTACAAACTTGCCCCATTCTTCAGAGCTCTAACTAACATGGTAGTCAACACATTATCTGTGTTTATATCTATCCTTTCCTAACTCTGTCTAAAACAGTTCTTGTGTGGATGTCCCTTGTGCATGGTGGACCTCATCAGATCCAGCTTAGGCAGTTGTGGAAAGTGTTTTACTCTATTAAATTGTATTGTGTTTACTTGTTGGCATCGAAGAGAAACCTTTCTGTGCCTGAGTGCAGCCAGGTCTCTAAGGAGAGCAGGTGGGAGCTCGTGCAGAGGAGCTGCAGCATCCACCTGCAGACCTCAGTGGAGAAGTCTGATGTGAGGAAAAGTGATGCAAGTCCCAGGCGACCAAGGAGGGAACTGGCAGACTGGGGAGGAGGGGTGAGGAGCAAGGTTGTCCATACAATGTCCGACCTTAAGGGACAGCTTCTCCTGCCTGTCCCAATGTATTCAGGTGACCCTCTGGATCAATGCCCAGTGTAGAATGTTGCTGTCACTTCTTCTATGAAATCAAGAATGATAGAAAGTACCGTTGAAAGAAAAAACCCTCCCTTATGAAATCTTCTTTGAAATCTTCATCACAAAGTAACCCACCGAAACCTCTCCAAATAGTTGTACAAGTCTTGCAGACTTGAAGAAAATGACAGGAAAAGACATGGCTCCTTAGGGCTTTTTGTATTTTAATGAGCCCCATGGTGTATTTAGTGCTGAGTCCATGAACCTCAGATACCAAGAGCAGACTGAAGAATCTCTTCAAGAAGTCCAAGCCAGAAGCAAACTCCAAAGTTCCTTGAAGCATTAATGGGTGCCACTGAGGCCATTACTGACAAAGCCTCCCCAGGGACTCGTTAGAACAGATAATTGGAGACTGCGATTACATCAGGCAAAGGCAAAGTGCAGCAGCTCGGATGCTGAGAAAACCCTTGGTTTGTTTGATGAAGGAGGATGGTCAAACCTTGAGCCCCTGCCCCTACGAAGGGAGATCCTGTCCCTCATGTGTGTCTCAGGGCTCTTGCTGGGGATGTGGGGAGTGCGATGCCAAGAGAGGGACAACAATGTGACACCTCCAAACCTCCCTTGGGGAGGTGCAAGGAGCAATGAGACCTCATGGCCATGACAATGATGGGTCTCCTCTTAGGCCTCAGTGGCAGGGACATCAGCCATAGCCAAGGGGACAAAGACCTTGGGCCTTCCAGGGACATTCAGCCTCACCCTTGGCCATCTCCACCACAGGCCGTTCTACACTGTCCCAGGCCTGTGGCTGTTTCCCTGCAGGCTGCAGACACCCCATGCGCTTCCCCACCTTGTGCTCACCCCAGTATGTCCCCTCCTGTGCTGCTGTCTCTCCATCCTCCCCAGCTGTTCCTTGAAACACAAAGCCATGGCTGATCCAGACTCCTCTGGATGTCCACAGCACTATGCTCAGAATTACATTTCTTTATCCTCAGATCCACTCTGGACCTCCAGAGCTGCAGTTTTTTATGGCTTTCCTTTTTCATGCCGTTTCCCACCACCAAAAAGAGTGTCAGCATCTTGGAAAGTGATTTTCAAGATTTCTCGAGCTACTATTATTCTTCCCTGCCATGCTTTTACCCCAGCCAGCAACTAAGACCATGATAGTTGGTCACATACTTCCTCCACCCCGCCAAAGGGGGAACAGAAGTGAAAGGGAAGGGACAAACTTGTGGGTTGAGAAAAAACAGTTTAATAAGACAACAATGTAATAATAAAATACTACTACTACTAATATACTAATACTAGAGCACCTTTCTTATGAGAAGGGACTGAGAGAGCTGGGTCTGTTCAGCCTGGAGAAGGCTGAGAGGCGATCTCATCAATGTTTATAAATATCTTAAGGAAGGATGTCAAGAGCCTGGGACCAGACTCATTTCAGTGATGCCCAATGATAGGATGACAGGCAACAGGCACTGAAGCACAGGAGGTTCCATCTGAATATGAGGAAAAATTTCTCTACTTTGAGGTTAACAGACACTGGAACAGGCTGCGCAGAGAGGTTCTGGAGTCTCCTTCTCTGGAGACATTCAAACCCGCCTGGACACTTCCTGTGAAATCCACTCTAGGTGATCCTACTTTAGCAGGTGGGTTGGATCACATGATCACCAGGGGTCCCTTCCAACTGCAACCATTCTGTGATTCTGAGTATAAGCCCACAGTGAGATGCCCCAATTTACTCAGCTGGATGCCTTCCCTTGGCAGGACTAAAGGAGATCCATTCCTGACCCTCCCTGGGTGTCCTGACCAATGATGGGACAATGAAACGGTGATTTCTGGACCTAACTCTAGTTTTGACAGGCGAAATGACATAGCTGGAAAGAAGTGGAATGCCTTCTTTGCCTCAGTCTTTTACAGTCAGACCAGTTGTGCTCCAGGTACACATCCCCCTGAGCCAGAAGACAGGGACAGGGAGCAGAATGTAGTCCAATAATCCGAGGGGAAATGTTTGGTGACCTGTTACACCACTTAGACACACACAAGTCTATGGGGGCAGATGGGATCCATCCAAGGCTGCTGAGGGAGCTTGCAGACGTGATCACTAAGCCACTTTCAATTGTGTATCAGCAAGCCTGGCTAACCGGGGAGGTCCCAGTCGACTGGAAGTTGGCGAATGTGATGCCCGTCTACAAGAAGGATCAGAAGGAGGATCCAGGGAATTACAGGCCTGTCAATCTGACCTCGGTGCCAGGGCAGCTCATGGAACAGATCCTGAGTGACATCACATGGCACACACAGGACAACCAAGCACCAGCAAGGTCTCCCAGGTCTTTGAGCTTTCAGGCAGGACTCCGGAGGACAACAACCAGCAGAAGATGGGGATGAAGCCAGGGGTTATGTGAGCAAATGACACCCTTACCAGTCCATGGGAATGAAGAGTTTGCAATCGAGGGTGCTAAGGGAGTGTTTATCCCCAGAAGATGCTGGTCTGTCATGATCCCAGTAAGGAAGACAGTCAGACTCTGTGAGGTATCTTTTAAATTGTTGTTCATTAGATATGACGGTATAAGGTGAGTATCACCAACGCAATCTTATGTCCTTTTAGTTGGTGGGAACCCCAGGACGTGTCCCATCGAATGGGTCTTTCACTTGAATGCAGTAAACTGTGCACATGCCATCCATAGAAGACAGTCTCCTTTTTTGGTAGTTCTAGCTCCTGTAGGACTTTCTTACAGTACATAGTGGGAAGCTGCCTGCTGGGTATTGTGTGACAACGAGTTGCTGAGGTTGTCCTGTGGCCAGGGGACCCGTGCATTCAGCACAGGTGTGAAGGCCACGCTGTATGTGCAGCCCAGGACTAACTGATGTATGATGTTCTTCTGGTCAGGATCACTGCTCAGGTTTCCTTGTGAGGAGTCTGCGCTCCACCCTGGTGCCACAGCTGAGGTGCTGCAGCCAACATGTGCACTGCCTGGAGGACCCCCCTGTCTTGTCACAGCACTGTGATTTTTTGGATTAAATGACATGTGGTGGGACAGCTTGCTGAGCTGGGATGCTGCAGTGGAGGGATACAGGCTCTGCTGGAGGGAGTGCAGGGAGGATGAGGACGGGGGATGCCCCCTGTGTGAAGAGGCAGCTCAGTTATATGGAGTTCCTCAGTGAGATGGGTAACATGTTAATTTAGCTTGATGTGAGTGAGGCAAGGAGGAGAACTCCATAAGGGTGACACTGTCTCAGCAGTTATAAACTACTTGATCAGAGAGAGCAGGCAGAAAAAGTCTTGTGTCGGCAAGCTGAAGAAGTCTCCAGGTTAATGAACAGGCTCCTGTGGGGGACTGTAAGTGGCCTGGGACTCACTGGCCAGGCAAAGCAACAGGATGACAACGGTGTGGAGGATCTTGAGGGGACTCCTTAGCAGAGCTGCCAGGTGGGCCAACAAGGGTGGTGCTCACCTGGACCTGGCCCTGGCCAACAAGGAAGAGGTGGTCAGAGATGTGATGACCAGTGTCAGCCTTGGTTGTCATGACCAGGACATAGTGGGGTCTCAGGTGCCAAAGGGCAGCGAGTGAGGCCAGCCGCAGAGCACAGGTCAGTGGACTCATGGGGAGGAGTCTTTGATGTACTTGGGAGACACACACAAGTGATAAAGGAGATCTATCAGGAGATCTGATAGACCTTATAGGACAGCTTCCTCCAAGGACAAGAATGACCTCTCCAAATACCTTTGAAAAGAAGGAACCATCTCAGGAGGCTGCTCGTCTGAACTAACTGAGCTTCGGGGCAAAAAGGCAACATGCAGGAGGTGGAAGTAGTGGAAGCTGCAAAGGAGGAATTTAGAAACCTTGCCCCAGAACACAGGGAACGATACCAAAGCTCCTACAGTCTTGATCATTGCAGGGGTGGTAGTGGAAGCAAAATGAGCTGATAGGGGCTTGGAGGGTGATGCAGAATGAGTCACACCCTGCCTGGAGGCCTGTAAGCAGTGGGCGCTGCAGAGGTTTGCATCTTGACTGCGTGGCTCAGCCTAAGAGATGGGGAATGCTCCCTGCTGGGGGTGACTGTGCCGGTCCATCCACATGGGTCTAGATGGTGCAGACTCTACTGGAAGACATTCCTGTAACCCAAATAGGTTGGGATTCATGCAGAACTGGCTAGTAAAAATCACGCATTTTATTCACTTTGCCTCTTTGCTTTGACATCTTCTGACTTTGACTTTTTGTGGTTTAACTCCAACTGGCAACTAAGTCCCACACAGCCGCTCAGTCACTTCCCCAAGTAAGATGGGGGAAAGAATCGGAGGGATGAAAGTGAGAAAATTCATGGGTTATGATAAAGGCAGTTTAACAGGTATGGCAAAGTATAAGTGTGTGGGAGGTGACTGGGAGTTCACTTCTGTTGCAGGAACAGGGAGATGCCCAGAGAGGTGTCATAGCTGGGGGGCTGATTTTGAGGTCATTTCTTTTGCAACCTGACTGAATCACACCAGTCAGGTGCTGTGACATCACCAAGCATGTCACAAACCCCAACATGACACAGATGACAGCTCAGGGAGAGGAGAGCTGGGTAAAACCAACAGTGTGGCTGTTGCTTGGAGGTCACCTCGTGACAGCAATCTGATTGGCCAGGAGCAGGCTGGCATCATGAGGTCATCAAAAACATCAGACGTGAAGGCTGCAGGCCCTGGTCAGGCCCCACCCTGGGGTGAAGACACCTGCATATCACATGGGAACATATGGGACATGGCATGAGAAACTGGGATGTGACAGAGAACCGTGAGAGAAGGGACGAGCAGTACTGGCAGCACTGCATGTTCCCACTGGGTCTCACCAGTGGCTAAAGAGCAGAGACATGAGAAGAGGCCAAAATGCATGCAGTACTGGAGGGGAGCACTGGGGAGCTTCTGGGTCATCAAGTCTTGCAAGGCAGCAGTGCCAGCAGAACCCCTCAGTGATGCCATTGAAGGCCCAGATGACCTTAGCAATAGCATCCCAACTACCACATGATGGTACAAATGGGACAAACCTGGGACCATTGAAGAAAAAGTAATTGGTGGCAGTTGTTAATTGGGGAGGTGACTGGGGCACGGAAAGGGAGGGACCCGGGTGGACTGGCAGGAAGAAGCCTGTGAATGGGGAGAGGAGAGGGGTGCAAGGGGCCAGCTGCAGCTGGGAAGGGGCTGCTTGGTGCTGATCTGTCCAAACCCTGGGCCTGATCACCATGGTGTGTCCTGCCCTTTTAGTACACTCTGCTCCTCTATTAGCTGTGTGAGCTCATTAGTGTGTGTCTGTGACTGTATGTCCATGCTTTGCTGTCCAGCTGCAAGGGGCGCTGGCTGGAAGAGGAGGATGCCAGGATGGGGAGAGACACAAGGCTGAAGGTGCCAAGTGGGGAACAGCTCCAAGAGTGGGTAGGACATCTGGGCAGAGCCAAAACTCAGTACCACACAGGAGGGACTGTGGGAGTGTGTGCCCATGGGTAAGTGTGGCAGAGGATGAACAGACCATTCATGACCTTCCCACCAGATCAGCCCGAGAAAGGAACCAGATGGGGACAGTATGTGGTCCCTGGGGCTGTCTGTTCTCTCTGTTGGTCTCTGTGTGGTTGGGGATGTCCATCTATTTTTCCTTGCAAATACTGCTATTTAGCACTTTCCATCTGAGTGATTCCACCTTCGGTGATCTCTCACTTAGTGGGGCTACAGTCACCGCTTGCCCCAGGCACACACTGTCCCCATAGAACCCCTCAAAGCTCACCAGGAAGTTCCAGGTTACATTTCTGGAGAACTTCTACTGCACTGTCATATCTGAGAAAGCCCTCAGGATGTACCTCACTGACCATTCACCATCACCACAGTCACCACACACCAACGGGTGACTCCAAAATCCAACGCCCTTGGTTGCCAAGACATACCAAAGGGACTGCGAGATTTTCTCATTGAATTCCAAGGGGAAATAGGCCCATTTGTGGTGAAATTCCTTGGGTCTGCTGTTGATATCAGCTTTGGAAGAAGAGACCAAACGTCAGCCAGTGCACTGGTGGGATCCCACTTTATTTCAGAGATCCTATGAGAGTGTCAGCTCTGTCCCAGGGAAAAGCACACTTTTAGATCAGATCCAGGTTAGACAGAGCAAGTCCATTTCTCAAGAGAAGTAAGAAGGACTCAAATATTATGTAGAAAAATAATTAAAACTAGAATGAATACCAAGAATGGCTAAAAATAAAAAGATAAAACGGCAAACAAAGGACAAGCCTTCAATAGGACACCATGGGATTCATGCCTGAGGAGTGATGGGAAACTTACCACTCTTGAGAACCATCTGTGCAGTAACTTTGCTGATGGACTCCTTGAGCTCCTGGTTCCTCATGCTGTAGATGAGGGGGTTCACTGCTGGAGGCACCACCGAGTACAGAACAGACACCAGCAGGTCCAGGGAAGGAGAGGAGATGGAAGGGGGCTTCAGGTAGGCAAACACACCAGTGCCAATAAACAGGGAGACCACGGCCAGGGGAGGGAGGCACATGGAAAAGGCTTTATGCCGTCCCTGCTCAAAAGGGAACTTCAGCACAGTCCTGAAGATCTGTGTATAGGAAACCACAACAAAAATGAAACATGACCAAACTAAAAAAGTACTAAATAAGGTAAGCCAAACTTCCCCGAGGTAGGTGTCTGAACAGGAGAGGTTGAGAATCTGGGGGATTTCACAGAAGAACTGGTCCACAGCATTGCCCTTGCAGAGAGGTATGGAAAATACATTGGCCATGTGCAGCAGAGCATGGAGAAACCCACTGGCCC
Organism: Caloenas nicobarica; assembly: GCF_036013445.1. NCBI lineage: Eukaryota > Metazoa > Chordata > Aves > Columbiformes > Columbidae > Caloenas > Caloenas nicobarica. The sequence goes on along the minus strand of NW_027017727.1, from coordinate 906,223 downwards.
AGGCAGCTGCTGCCATGTGGACACAAGCTCTGCTGCCCAGGAGGGTCCCGTAGTGCAGGGGTTTGCAGATTGCGATGTAGCGGTCGTAGGACATGACAGTGAGATCAAAAAATTCTGCTGAGAAAAAAAAAGAAAAAAACCTGGGTGACACATCCTATATAGGAGATGGCCCTGGTATCCCAGAGGGAACTGGCCATGGATTTGGGGACAGTGGTAGAGATGAAGCCCAGGTCAAGGAGGGAGAGGATGAGGAGGAAGAAGTACATGGGGGTGTGGAGGTGCTGGTCACAGGCTATGGTGGTGATGAGGCAGTTGCCCAGGAGGGCAGCCAGGTAGATGCCCAGGAAGAGCCAGAAGTGCAAGAGCTGCAGCTCCCGTGTGTCAGTGAATGGCAGGAGGAGGAACTGGGTGATGGAGCTGCTGCTGGACATTTGGTTCCTCTGGGCATGGGGCACTGTCCAAGGAGGACCTCAAGGGCCAGGGCTTTTGTGCTGGTCTGGGGAGATGGGATGGCATGGAGGGGCTGAGGACCTCTCAGGATATCCTGGAAAGGAGAGCAAAGGACACAGGTGCCTCCTTTTCCTTTTGCCATGCGTGTTAACCCACCTCCGGGGCTGACCGCTTTCTGACCCGCAGGAGCTGCTGTGCCCTTCAGAGGGGCAGAGCCTGTGGGGTGACTGCCCAGAGCACCTGCAATGGGCACTGGTGTGGGACCAGCCCCACACTGGGCTTTGCTGGGGAGAGGGCATTGAGGGTGGAGAGAGGGCAGGGGAGGTGGGAGAGACTGGAGGGAGCTGAGCTGGGCTGGAAAGTACCTGGGAGAGAAAAAAACATCAGCCTGTATCTCATGCTGCATGACCATGCAGGGTGAAGACTCACACCAGGGGTTGTGGTGCAGAGCCAGGGCTTGTGGGAGGGATCAATGTCCTGCAGGTTCGGGAGAGAGGAGGCTGCTCTGTGACCTTGGTGGCATGGACAGACCAGGAAGGTGGCCCAGGGCCTTCGTCACCCCCCAGCCACTGGCCACCTCTCATGGGCCATTTCCAGCACTGGCCGCTCAGCCCAGGTTTACGGGTGAGGTTCCCTGTGAGGCCATCTCCATCCTCCTGCTGGGCTCAGGGCCTGTCTCAGGGAATGGCCAGCCCTGCCCAGCCTCTGTCCTGGCCCAGACCCTGGAGCAGGGCTGTCTGTGAACCCCACCGCTGACACAGCCTCTCCAGGAGCTTGGAGAGGCTGCCACACAGGAAGGCCATGGGGTGAGAAAGCACCAAGGACCATGTGGGCATCACACCGGGAGACCGTTCCCCACCCCAAATGCACCCTGTCCTGTGCTGTGCCTGCACCGTGGGGCTGTGGGACCATGTGTGGGGCAGCAGGGCTGGGCTGTCACAGCACAGGGTGCAGACAGGGGCCACAAAGCAGCTGCCAGGGGTGACAGCAAGGACAAGGACAGACAAGGAGTCTATGTGCATCGCCTTTGCTGTGCAGGGATGACTTTGGGAAGGGCAAAGCTCACCTGGAGTTGGTGGCTGCAAGAAAAGAGACCACTGCATCAGAGACCAAGGCAGAACAAGGGAAATGCAGGGCTGTTACTGGATGGGGAGGGAAATTTAATAACAGCAGAGAGTGATGCTGGGGTTGAGGGACTCAATGCCTTCTGTGTCTGGCTCTTTACTGGAACACCCACCCAGGCCTCTCTGCTCAATGAAGGGCTTCAAGGAGGACAGCACATCTTGGCAGGAACCTCAGGAAGCCCCAGAAGGACAAACACCCGTGTCTGCCACTGCAGGGGACTCACCCTAGCAATGGCACAGGCTGGGGCTGCCTGGCTGCGAGCAGCTCTGTGGGAAAGGTCTGGGTGGGCAGGGAGCTGGGCAGGAGGCAGCGTGTGCCCTGGTGCAAGGGAGGCCAGGAGCACCCTGGGCTGTGCCACCAGGAGCACGGCCAGGAGATGGAGGGAAGGGATTCTCTGGAATACTCCATCCAGATCTCAGATCCCAATTCAGGAAAGATATTGGCAAGCTGGAGTGGGTTGAGCAAAGGGCCCTGGGGACAGCCAGAGACTGGAGCACTTTGCCTGTGGGGAGAGGCTGAGGGAGCCGGGCTTGTCCATGCCGGAGAAGGGAAGGCTGACAGGGACCTCATCACAGCCTGCCAGTGCCAACGAGGAGGTGATGGAGAATGCAGAGCCAGGCTCTTCACTGTAGTGCGTTGCAGAAGGACAAAAAACAATGGGTGGACGGTGAAAGAGGTGAGGTTCAGCCAAGACATAAGGAAAAGTTTTTTCCCTAGAACAGGGGTGTCAAATTCACTTTCACCGGGGGCCACATCTGCCTCACGGTTGCCTTGAAAGGGACGAATGTAATTTTAGGACTGTATATATACAACTATTCCTACATTTATACAGTCTCAAAATTACAGTTGGCCCTTTGAAGGCAACCGTGAGGCTGATGTGGTCCCGGTGAAAATGAGTTTGACACCCCTGCCCCAGGAGCTCAGCCAAGTGCTGCCTCGGGTCACCCAGAGAGGCTGAGCAGCCTCTGTCCTTGGACGTTTTCAATCTCTGATTGAATCAGGGCTTGAACACCTTGGTCTGACCCAGTTTGTGACAGGTTGGACTGCAGACTCCTGAGGGCCCTTCAACCTCACTTCTCATATGATGCCATTGTGATGTTGGGCTCTGTTTCTAACTGGTCACAGCAGACGATTATGGGCCATGAATCCACCTGTGCTGTAGGTGACCATCTAAACCAACATCTCAACCAGTGAACCAGACAACGCCTCAGTGTGACTCGCTCTGGGCAAAGTGTGAAGAGTCGTGGGCAGGGAAGGTTTAGAGGGCATGGGGCCCTATACAAGACATTAAATGATCTTGGCTTAATGCCTGTAGGCCCATCAGATGTCAGCTGATGTCAATGAAAATTAAAATAAGAACTGAAGACAAAGATCCAAAGCAAAGAAAGATGTCAACATACTTTTTTTTTTAAGTCTTTGAGAGGTTTTCTTTTCACAGAATCACAGAATGTTAGGGATTGGAATTGACCTCAAAAGATCATCTAGGCAATGAAGCTGTTGAAGACCCTGGAGAACAAGTGTGATGGGAGCGGCTGAGGGACCTGGGGCTGTTCAGCCTGGAGAACAGGAGGCTGAGGGGAGACCTTCTGATCTCTGAACTGCCTGAAAGGAGGTTGGAGCATGGAGGGTGTTGGTCTCTTCTCCCCGGCAGCAAGTTATAGGACAAGAGGAAAAGGCCTCAAGTTGCACCAGGGGAGGTTTAGATTGGATATTAGGAAAAAATTTATTCACAGAAAGGGTTGTCGGGCATTGGAAGAGGCTGCCCAGGGAAGTGGGGGAGTCACCATCTCTGGAGGGGTTTAAAAGACATACAGATGAGGCTCTTAGGGATATGGGTTAGTGCCAGAGTTAGGATATGGTTGGAACTGATGATCTTGAGGGTCTCTTCCAACCAAAATGATTCTATGAATCTGTGATGGCAGATTTCAACTTTTCATTGCAACAGCTCAGCCTTGCAGCAGCTGTGACCTCCAGGAGGAGATCCCCTGGAGCCATTCCCATCAGTTCTCGCCAGCTCTTCACACTGCCGGGTTGCCAAGGGGCCAATCTTGAGCGCGATGGGAGTTCATGTGTACAGCAGCAGAGCACCGGGGGTTTGTGATCATCACTGGGTATTCCCCAAGGGTTTTTAAATTCTGCAGGAATGTAAAGGATTTGGAAATACCACAGCCCTTGTATTGCAAGTTGGTGGAGGTGTGGGCAGCCATTTTTCTCTTTGTGTGTTTTTGTGGCCACTGGATGTGAAATCCTGATCCTAAGTAGCTCAGAGCAGATGCCTGAAAGAAGGGGTTTGTTTTTCTGCCAGAAATATGTTTCAGGAATTGCTCTGAGGATTTTTCTCCTCCACCTTCATCTCCACTGCCAGCTCTCCACAGTGACAATCAAGCAAAGCGAATTCAACCCGCAAGGACTAGGAGCAGAGATGAGGCTTATCTCAGAGCAGGAGGGACATTCCCATGAGAGCCGATGAGTGCTACATCAGCAAAACTGTAACTGTTAGAAAACAAGGGACAGCGGTGGAGGCAGAGCCTCCCCTGTCCTGCTGGAATGGCAGGAGAATCCTGTGGCCCTGCCAGCGGGCACGTGCGCTCTTGGGTTCTGCTCCTATTGCAGCCAAGGATGTGCTAAAAAAGGATCCTGCAGGCTTTGCAGCTCTTCTGCCATGAGGAGAGCAGAGCAGCTTCAGCTGCTGTTACAAAAAGGCAGAGAAGCAGAGCTCACCATGGGAGATTGGCACCATAGTGATTCTGTTGACTCTTCCACCTCATGGAATCGCACGGGCTGGCAGCTGTGTGCACCGTGCTGGGGCCCAGCACCCTGGGCAACATGTAGGTGCCTGGACCTGCAAGAGGAATGGGAAGAGAAGAAACCTCTGGGGCAGAGACAGGCACCCTGCAAAGGCTGCTGTGGCAGCTGCACGTCCCCCTGAGATCTAGAGCCTTCAGTGGGGCAGTTGATGGCTCTTTAGCACCTTTTGTGCCCCACTGTGCCTGTCCCCACGTACGCACCAGAGTGGTACCAAGGTGCTGTCAGTCACATCCTCCCCTGCCCCGGCAGGGTGACTTCACCTCCACCAGCTGGGGGGGCAGGAAGGGTGGGACCCTCGGTCAATTGACCGGGTCCTTAACGGGACCCTGAGTCGGTTGACAGGGTCATTAGCAGAGGAGGTGCCCAGAGAAGCTGCAAATCTTCTGGACCATGTTGTAATGCCCACAGCCACATCTGACCAGACTATAAAACGGAGTTCCCACAGAAGACCCCTTTGAGTGGTCTTCTCAGAGCTGTGGGTCTCTCAACTGGAGCCCTTTCCTTAGAGTGGGACGCTGTCTAAGGAGACTTTGCGGGATTGAGAGCACCTCAGCTCCTCGTTTGGTGAGTGGTTATTTACTGGATAGATCCCTGAATGAGCCCTCGCCTAACCCAGGCGAGTGATTATTTCTTGTGGGTTCTCTGGACTCAGAGGCCTCTGGTTTTGTTTCTTGTGACTGAATGCATGCATGTTGTGCATCCTCATTATTCTTATGTTGTTGTACCCCAATAATTCCCTCAACTGATATCTGAACCTGTATTTTATGTTGTTGCAGTGCTAACTAATTGTATAAACCGTGTTTCTAGTCGGTGTATTTGCTACACTTTTCCGGCCAGAATAAAGTCTGGTTTGAACTTGTTGTTCACCTAAAACTGACTTTGAGGTGCCTCTGTGACACCTGCTCAGAGGAGCAGGAAGGATGTCTGCCCCCTTTCCCAATCCTTCCACCTTCTGCCACGCTGGGGCACTGTTGGCAGCTCCGAAACTGAGCTGTCACTGCTTCTGTGGGATGAGATGAGTTTGTGCTGGAACTGCAAGAACCAGGAAGAAAAAATCCCCAAGGGGTTCACTGGAACTTCACAGCTCTGGTAAAACCATCCGCCCGCTGTACCCCTATTTCCTCAGAGCCAGCAGCACAGCTTGGGTGGGAGGAAAGGCACAGATCAGACCTTGGGGCTGAGAGATGAGCACAAGCACCTACCAAGGCATCTGCAGCCAACCAGGAGCACTCCCCACTGGCTTCTACTGCACATGAAGGAAGCTTGTCAGGAAACAGCTGTGTCCTGCAGTGGAGGCTTTGAACTGGCCCTGGTTAACAAGCTGAGCAGCAGATTGTCAGTAGAGGATGCTTGAGCTGCAAGGGTGTGGTGGTATTCTGACATGGAGCCTGTGAGAAACTACAAGAGTCAACAGCAGGGGAACAAGCGTTGGTGGAAAAACAAGAAGCAAGGACTGTACTGATTGATACATTAAGGTCAGAGGGATTGATATAGGACTGATACATCAAGGACAGAGCGTAACTTGTGACATCAAAAAACGCTTTTCTGGTAGCAACCTTGGTAGGAACACAAAATGTATCACTTATGTAATGCCTAACTTAGCAAATCAGCAATCCTGTCAAGTATAAATACAAGTCTGAATTTGTAATAAATGTCTCTCCCTGCACCTTATCGAGAGACCGTGCCTCATATGCTACGCAAGGGTAGGCGTCTCCCCGCAGTCACTTACCTGGAGGGAGGTCGGTTTTGATGCCTCTATGCCGGAAGGACGTGGACTGCCCAGGAGGGCACTTAAGGACGTGTCTGTTGGACTTCTCAGGGCAGTAATCACCTAGGGCAGAGGACAACAGCACAAAAGCAGTGAAGATGTGGCCTTTTTTCTCAAGCCAAGGAGGCAATTTCAACAAGAGCTGCTCTCCTTAACCGCTGCAGAAGTGCCAGCTGCTGGAAAACATCTACAGCTCATTGAAGGGGTGAGCTGAGCCTTTTGTACCCATCTCTATTTTGCACCCATCTAACTTTTGTGCCACTGCTGCAGGGAAATGTGAAAATATCCTAGTCTTATCTGAACAAACAGTTGGAGAAATGTTACTCACTTGGTGCAGGCATGATCTCAAAGTTTATCTCGGGAAGTCCACCCATGGGAGAGGCTGGAGCCACGTACTCCCCATTCCCGGCCATTGAGGCTCCAGGCAATATCGAGGACCTGGCGAGCAGCTGCCTTCTGCAGGAGGTTCTGCCCCTTGACAGGAGTAAGTGGGGGCTTTAGGGGATTGTGGTTCAGGTAACCTATGAAGAACAGCATGTGAAAGGCCACATGCAGGCAACTGCATTTCAAAGCTCCTTTGAAGCTGCAGGAGACTGAGCTGCTGAGCTCACCAAATTCCCATCCTTTTTCCTCCAAGAGTAATAAAGGTGAGCTGTACTGTGCCTTGCAGTAACAAACAGTAAATCTCTAAGCACAAAAGCTTCTGCAACTGCATTGCTAAATCTTAAAAAGAAACTGGACCTCCTGACAGTCTGGCTCCAGTGATAATCATAGAGAAATAAAAATTAACAAACAAACAAACCAACCTCACATGTACTGGGTTTGCGTGGGAAGGTTTTAGGAGCAGGGGGCTTCTCTGAGAAGGGGGAAAAAGGGAAACAGGTTTGTAGCTGATTTTACCACGGGTGAGCTCAACGCACCACTCTGATCCTTGTTTTACCTGTTGTTCCTCGGACTGAGTATTTGGGTCCAGGGCTGGTGAACTGGGCCATGATGGGGCCCCATGGGCCATGAGGTCTCCAAGTCCCCACCCGGGCTCTGTCCATGCTGCGAGATGCTGATAAAGCCTGAGGAAAGAGCAGAAGAGTGTCTTGCTACTTTGACCTGTGCTTTAGGAGTTTTCAATCACTGTTCAAATGATTGTGCCGTACACTGATAGAGTGAACTTGCCATCAAACTTGGTTAAGTCGCACTTTTACAACATCATATTAAAAGCACTTTTGCTAATATCCTTGACAGGGGTTCTCTAAGCCATCTCAATCACCCACTGGTGACATCTTGTTCCTGTACCATGAGAGTCCTGTCTCACCAGAGAATACCAATGTTCTCGATAAAAGAACATTTTTTACTATGAGGTTGGCAAGACCCTGGAACAGGTTGCCCAGAGCAGTTGTGGATTCCTCATCAGTGGATTTGCTCAAGGCCTGGGGATGCAAATCCCCTCAGGCACAATGGAGCTCACCCCTGATGCTGAACTAGGGCAGGGAAGGAGGAGTCTCAGGACTCCACCTGTCTCAGCCGTGGCCGTTGAAAGGGATGAGGACGACAACGTCTGCATCTGCTTCGTCTCTGCGGCACAGAGCGTGGCGAGCAGTGAGGGCAGCCAGAGATCTGGCAAGAGAGGTTGTGGTGTCAGCGGCCAGGGGACCCTGGGGACAGCCTGGGACTGTCATGGAAACGCACTATGACATCGAGAGGCTGTGCTATTGCATCACCCGGCTGATCCAGGGCTGGGGATGTCCAGCCTGCAGGGTCAGACCTTCTTGAGATCTGCTTTCCTGCCTCAATGTGTATTTTCAGGGTGCATATGAGACAGGTTTTGAACGTCAGCAGAGAGCGGGGGAGCTTTCCAAAGCACCCAGTTTTTACACTGCCCTTGCGCTCAGTGACGGTGTTGACAAGTGACACAGCGGTCACAGAGCTCCGCTGGGGAGCAGAGGCTTTGCCTGCTGAGGCAAACCAACACTTCCAGATTCACTGCTCTAAGACTGTTAGAGGCGATTTGGGCTTCAATACCAGAACAAAAGCATTTCCATCACAGAACCCCAGCCACCACCTCTGTGATCGTCTTGGCAGGGACCAACGAACACTGTGTTGCAAAACACGTGACGGCTATAAAAAGTGTCCTGTCCTCCTCAAATCATTCTTTCCCTCATACCCTCAGATTACCGCAGTAATAATTATATAACTGCATGAAGAAAATTAAGTCCCTTTCAGCCAAACCAGATGTGGACAGGCTGGAGAGGGTCGAGAGAAGGGCCACAGAGATGATCAAAGGACTGGGCAGCCGCCATACGAGCAAAGGCTGAGAGAACCGGGCTTGTTCAGCCTGGAGAAAAGGCAGCTCAGGGAGAGCTCAGCACCATGTTCCAGTGTTTCCAGGGTGGCTACAAAGATGGACACCCTTTGCACAAGGAGTCCCAGGGAAAAGACAAGGGCTGATGGGTACAAGCTACTCCTGGGGAGATCCTGACTGGACACAAGAAGGATCTAATCGCTCTAATCGAGCAAGCGTGTGATTCGCACTTCTTGGTATTTATTACATATACCTATCACATATTCATTTGTTTCTAGTGCTTAGTTAATGCATTAAACATAAATTATTTCCATAACCCCGCCCTTTACCGGAATTCCATCTTTGGTACTCCAGAGTCTTCATCAGGGATCTCTGGTGGGGCCTAAGTTGTATCAGTTATTTTGTACATTGTGTTCCATGGTTCCCTACCTGTGTTGGGCATTCTTCGTGAAGCAATGTGTATATTATGTAACAACAAGAAACTGGACGATGGTCATGATGATACTGTGCGGTTTGGCACTGGTTTACTTCATTATACTGCAGCCGATAATGAATTTCTACTCGTTTCTCCTTTACCTTGAAAAACCTCCACAAGAGATAAAAGAGCAATACAGCTATGTGTTTGCTAATTGGTCAAGCGAATCTTTAGAAAGGTTGACTAACAATACTTTCACTTTCTCACTAGGACAGTTTACAAATATTTTTGAGAGCTCTGAATATCCTTGGAGCTTTGATAGAACTATGATGGCGCTATCTGGCTTGCTGAATGTGCTTGTGCTTGTGCTAGTGTTAAGAGAAATGAGGTTAAATAGGAGGTTCGCGTCTCTTTTGAGTCCTGAGATTTGCGTTGCATCTGCTGAGGCAAAAAGCACTCCGAGCCGCTCGAAACAAAAGGCAGCTAAAGCCCCAGTCCCCCCGACCGAGGCTCAAGCTCCGGCTGCCAAGGTCACTGCTGCCTCCTCCACTGTAGATGCTGTTACTCCTCCAGCCTCAAAGGCTAACAAGGCAGCCCCTCCTTCCTCACATGCTGGGCACTGTTGCTGTTATAATCATAACAACCACTGTGATTATGCCAATGCCAGTGACAGTCATTCAGACTCTGGAAATAATTCAGAGGATGGTGAGCCCGTATCTGCATCAGTTGCCAGTTGTAAGAAAGTCACAAGAAAGACTACTCGTGCTGCAGGTGATGGCAAAGGGCCAGTAGATGATGACACAGGGCCAACATCAACCCAAGGGGCATCATCAGCACAGGGAGGAGAGGAAGTGACCACTATTCGCGTCCTTTTCTCCAGGTGAGCTGAGAGAACTGTGAAAAGACTTTAGTCATCGTGAAGGCGAGAATATCGTAACCTGGTTGCTCCGATGCTGGGATAATGGGGCTGAAACAATAGAATTGGAAGGTGGTGAAGCCAAGCAGCTGGGATCTCTGTCAAAGGATTCCACCATTGATAGGGCAATTTCAAGAGAGCACAACCCCACTACCCTCTGGACCTGACTCCTGACAGCTATGCAAGTAAGATTTCCCTACAAGGAAGATTGCATATGCACATCAGGGAAATGGAATACTATGGAGGGAGGTATCCAGTTCCTGAGAGAATTAGCTGTGCGAGAGATCATCTATTTTGGGCCAAACAGCCAAGAGGGGACAGACCCAGATAGAATTGATTGTACATGACCTATGTGGCACAGATTTGTACAAAGTGCACCACCTCCATATGCTAAGTCATTGGCAGGAATGATCTGGACAGCTAGTGGTAGACAAAGGGTTTCTGACGTGATTGAGCAGCTCCGAGACGACGAGGACAGCCTTGCTGGTTCTCTACGGGCTTGTGTCTCTGCTGTGGAGAGACTGTGTGAAAAATCTGATGACCGGTTTGAAAAGCTGTTGCAAGAAATCAAAGCACTCAGAGAAGACACGTACCATTCATGACCTGCACGAACCTATGTTTCAGCTATTAGGAGAAGGCGCTTCCAATCCCAAGAGAGAGGACGGAGGCAGTCCACAAAAAGACGTTCACTGTGGTTCTTCCTGCATGAGCAGGGAGAAAACATGAATAGGTGGCATGGAACACCTACCTCAGAACTTCAAGAACGAGTACATGAGTTAAAAGGAAAAGCTCCTAGGAAAATGACTGCTCCAGTTTACAAAAGGGGCAGAAGAGATTCTGATGCTCGTGAAGGAACGTCTAATTCATACCCAGAGACCGTGCAAAACAGAGATTAGAGGGGCCCTGCCTCCAGCCAGGCGGAGGAAAGGGATAACAGAGCTTATTGGACTGTACAGATACAATGGCCGGGTACAACACACCCCCAGGAGTACAAAGCTTTGGTGGACACTGGTTCTCAGTGCACGATAATTCCAAGTATAAAGGAACACAACCCGTCAATATTGTTGGAGTGACTGGGGGATTCCAGGAACTGACTGTTGTAGAGGCTGAAATGAGCCTAACTGGGAAAAACTGGCAAAAGTATCCCATTGTGACTGGCCCAGGTGCTCCGTGCAACCTTGGCATAGAATACCTCAGGAGAGGGTATTTTAAGGACCCAGAATGGTATCGGTGGGCATTTGGTATAGCAGCTGTGGACACTGAGAATATTGAACAGCTGTCTGATTTGCCTGGTCTTTCAGACGACCCTTCTCTTGTAGGACTGCTGATGGTTGATGATCAGCAGGTGCCAGTTGCTACCACGAAGGTGCATCGCCGACAATATCGCACCAATTGAGACTCTTTGATTCCTATTCAGAAGCTGATTCATCAACTAGAAAGCCAGGGTGTGATTAGTAAGACTCGCTCACCTTTTAACAGCCCGATTTGGCCAGTGCATAAGTCTAGTGACAAGTGGAGACTAACTGTAGACTATCGTGGCCTGAATGAAGTTATGCCACCGTTGAGTGCTGCTGTGCCTGATATGCTAGAACTGCAATTTGAACTGGAGTCAAAGGCAGCCAAGTGGTATGCCACCATAGACATTGCTAATGTATTTTTCTCTATCCCTTTAGCAGCAGAATGCAGGCGGCAGTTTGCTTTCACCTGGAGGGGCATCCAGTACACGTGGAATTGCTTGCCCCACGGGTGGAAACACAGTCCTACCATCTGCCGTGGACTGATTCAAACCACGCTGGAAGAAGGTAAAGCACCAGAACACTTGCAGTATATTGATGACATCATTGTATGGGGTGACACAGAGAAAGAAGTCTTGGAGAAAGGTGAGAGAATAATTCATATTCTTTTGGATGCTGGTTTTGCCATAAAATGTAGTAAGGTCGAGGGACCTGCGCAAGAGATCCAGTTTTTAGGAATAAAATGGCAAGATGGTCGTCGTCAGATCCCAATGGAAGTGATCAACAAAATTGCAGCTATGTCTCCACCTGCTAATAAGAAGCAGACACAGACTTTCTTGGGTGTTGTAGATTTTTGGAGAATGCATATTCCCGACTACAGCCAGATTGTGAGCCCTCTCTATCGAGTGACTCGTAAAAAGAACCAATTTGAGTGGGGACCAGAACAACGACAAGCCTTTGAACAAATTAAGCGTGAGATAACTCATGCGGTGGCCCTTGGACCAGTTTGGACTGGATTAGATGTTAAAAATGTGCTTTACACCGCAGCTGGAGATAATGGTCCTACCTGGAGCCTCTGGCAGAAAGCACCAGGAGAAACCCGAGGTCGACCCTTAGGTTTTTGGAGTCGAGAATACAAAGGATCTGAGGCCAACTATACTCCAACTGAAAAGGAAATACCTGCAGCTTATGAGGGAGTCTGAGCCACTTCAGAAGTGATTGGTACTGAAGCACAGCTCCTCCTGGCACCTCGACTGCCGGTGCTAAGCTGGATGTTCAAAGGGAAGGTTCCCTCCAAGCATCATGCAACCGATGCTACGTGGAGTAAATGGATTGCACTGATCACACAACGAGCTCGAATTGGAAGTCCCAATCGCCCAGGGATCTTAGATGTGATTACAGACTGGCCAGAAAGTAAATGCTTTGGGATGTCTCCAGATGCGGAGGAAGTAACACGTGCTGAAGAAGCACCACCGTATAATACCCTTTCAGAGACTGAAAAGCAGTATGCCCTGTTCACAGATGGATCCTGCCGTCTTGTAGGAAAACATCGAAGGTGGAAAGCTGCTGTGTGGAGTCCCACACGACGAGCTACAGAAGCCACTGAAGGACAAGGTGAATCTAGTCAATTTGCAGAAGTGAAAGCCATCCAGCTGGCCTTGGACATTGGTGAATGAGAAAAGTGGCCAATGCTTTATCTCTACACTGACTCATGGATGGTGGCAAATGCCTTGTGGGGGTGGCTACAGCAATGGAAGAAAAACGACTGGCAATGCAGAGGTAAACCCATTTGGGGCCCCACTCTGTGGCAAGACATTGCTGCTCGGCTAGAGAGCCTGCCTGTGAAAGTTTGTCATGTAGATGCTCATGTGCCTCAAAGTCGAGCCACCGAGGAACATCAAAACAACCATCAAGTGGATCAAGCTGCTAAGATTAAAGTAGCTGAAGCCGACTTGGACTGGCAACATAAAGGTGAACTTTTCCTAGCTCAGTGGGCCCATGATGCTTCAGGGCATCAAGGTAGAGATGCAACATATAAATGGGCTTGTGATCGAGGGGTGGACTTAACTATGGACGCTATTTCACAGGTTATTAATGAATGTGAAACTTGCACCGAAATCAAACAAGCTAAAAGGTTAAAGCCTGTATGGTATGGAGGGCGATGGTGTAAAGTATAAGTATGGAGAGGCTTGGCAAATTGATTATATTACACTTCCACAAACACGTCAAGGTAAGCACTATGTACTTAGAATGGTAGAAGCAACCACCGGATGGTTGGAAACATATGCTGTACCCCATGCTACAGCCCGGAATACGATCTTGGGCCTTGAAAAGCAAGTCCTTTGGCGACATGGTACGCCAGAAAGAATTGAATCAGACAATGGCACTCATTTCAAAAACAGTCTTATAGACAACGGGGCCAAAAAACATGGTATTGAGTGGGTATATCACATTCCATATCAAGCACCAGCTCCTGGGAAAACTGAAAGGTACAATGGTTTGTTAGAAACGACACTAAAAGCACTGGGTGGTGGAACCTTTAAAAACTGGGATTCACATTTAGCAAAAGCCACTTGGTTGGTCAACACTAGGGGATCAACCAATCGAGCCGGGCCTGCCCAATCAGAACTTCTACGTACTGTAGAAGGAGATAAAGTCCCTGTAGTACACATGAAAAATATGTTAGGGAAGGCAGTCTGGGTTACTCCTGCCTCAGGCAAAGGCAAGCCCATTCATGGGACTATTTTTGCCCAAGGAACTGGCAGCATCTGGTGGGTGATGCTTAAGGATGGAGAAGTTCGGTGTGTACCTCAAGGGGATTTGATTTTAGGTGAAAATATTCAATACTGAACTGCATTATGTTAACTGCCATACTAACAGTGTTTAATAAGTGTCTTTCAGATCAAGACAGTGGTGATGAAACCAGAGCTAGCCTCTACGAGTGGCGCCTGACAACTTCTTTGAAGTTGATGTCTTTAACCCACAAACAGTGGTCATGAGATGCACTAGATGTACCATTTTTTCCTGCCCTGGGAGACTGTTGTGATAAATGAACTTAATGAACTTTTTGAAGGATGGTCCACAGACTAAGAGAATAATGAATTATACTTGTGTATATATGTACATATGTGTATATATATAGTAGTAGTAATTAATTAGATTGTATTGATAAGGTCTAAGTATGCCGTGAATGGCATGTCATAAGGGGTGGAATGTCCTGGTTTTGTTAAAAACAAGTTTCTCTTTCAGTGAATTTCCCTGTCAGCTAAAGTCTTCTTACTAACTGCAGTTTTCCTGAAAGCTAGCTACATGTTTTGGTAGACATAGCAATGGAATGCAAGGTCATTGATAGTGATGCATCCCGCGAGATGTGCAAGCAGGAGGTAAACTGAAAATTGACCAACTAAAGTATTCCATCCCATTCACCCCATACTTCATATAAAGGTGGGGGATCACAAAGATCTCGTCCCTTTCCCTTACGGCCAACATAGGGAGAGGACCTTGTGAGTTGTCCCTGCGAACTGAGGCCTAGTGCAGACTGAATCCAGTTCCGGTTGGCCGCAGAGTCCAGTCCAGGACTTAGGGTGCCAGCCCCACATCTGCCAGAGCAGTTGCCGGGACTTTCAAGATTGGTTTTGTATATTTTGTATTATTTTCTCTATTTCTTATTAGTAACATTAGTAAAACATGTTTAATTTTTTCCAACTCTCTTCTCTCGGTCCTTCTTTCCCTCCCAACTGCCTGTCCTTAGTGGCAAGGGGAGGGAGGGAGGGGCTGAAGGGAAAAGGCGGGGGAGAGGAGGTTAACAGTACATCTGCCACGGTTTTATTGTCACCCCGCAATCAAACCACGACACTGACAAACAGTAAATCTCTAAGCATAAATGCTTCTGCAACTGCATTGCTAAATAATCTTAAAAAGAAACAGGACCTCCTGACAGTCTGGCTCCAGTGATAATCATGGAAAACTAAAAACTAACAAACAAACAAACAAAAAAACCTCACACGTACTGGGTTTGCATGGGAAGGTTTTAGGAGCAGGGGGTTTCTGTGAGAAGGGAGAAAAACGGAAACGGGTTTGTAGCTGATTTTACCACGGGTGTGCTCAACACACCACTCGGATCCTTGTTTTACCTGTTGTTCCTCGGACTGAGTATTTGGGTCCAGGGCTGGTGAACTGGGCCACGATGGGGCCCCATGGGCCATGAGGTCTCCAAGTCCCCACTCGGGCTCCGTCCATGCTGCGAGATGCTGATAAAGCCTGAGGAAAGAGCAGAAGAGCATCTTGGTACTTTGACCTGTGCCTTAGGAGTTTTCAATCACTGTTCAAATGATTGTGCCAAACAGTAATAGTGAACCTTAACCAACTTCGATGGCAAGTTGCGCTTCTACATCATATTAAAACCACTTTTGCTAATATCTTTGACAGGGGTTTTCTAAGCCATCTCAGTTACCCACTGGTGACATCCTGGTCCTGTACCATGTGAGTCCTGTCTCACCAGAGAATACCAATGCTCTCGATAAAGAACATTTTTCACTATTAGGTGGGTGAGACCCTGAACAGGTTGTCCAGAGCAGCTGTGGATTCCTCATCAGTGGATTTGTTCAAGGCCTGGGGATGCAAATCCCCTCAGGCGCAATGGAGCTCATCCCTGATGCTGAACTCGGGCAGGGAAGGAAGAGTGTCAGGACTTCACCTGTCTCAGCCGCGGCCGTCAAAAGGGATGAGGATGACAACGTCTGCATCTGCTTTGTCTCTGCGGCACAGAGCGTGGCGAGCAGTGAGGGCAGCCAGAGATCTGGCAAGAGAGGTTGTGGTGTCAGTGGCCAGGGGACCCTGGGGACAGCCTGGGACTGTCATGGAAACGCACTATGACATCAGGAGGCTGTGCTATTGCATCACCCGGCTGATCCAGGGCTGGGGATGTCCAGCCTGCAGGGCCAGACCTTCCTGAGGTCTGCTTTCCTGCATCAATGTGTATTTTCAGGGTGCACGTGAGACAGATTTGGAACATCAGCAGAGAGCAGGGGAGCTTTCCAAAGCACCCGGTTTTTACACTGCCCTTGCAGTCAGTGACGGTGTTGACAAGTGACACAGCGGTCACAGAGCTCCGCTGGGGAGCAGAGGCTTTGCCTGCTGAGGCAAACCAACACTTCCAGATTCACTGCTCTAAGACTGTTAGAGGCGATTTGGGCTTCAATACCAGAAGAAAAGCATTTCCATCACAGAACCCCAGCCACCACCTCTGTGATCGTCTTGGCAGGGACCAACGAACACTGTGTTGCAAAACACGTGACGGCTATAAAAAGTGTCCTGTCCTCTTCAAATCATTCTTTCCCTCATACCCTCAGATTACCACAGTAATAATTATATAACTGCATGAAGAAAATTAAGTCCCTTTCAGCCAAGCCAGATGCGGACAGGCTGAAGAGGGTCCAGAGAAGGGCCACAGAGATGATCAAAGGACCGGGCAGCCGCCATACGAGCAAAGGCTGAGAGAACCCGGCTTGTTCAGCCTGGAGAAAAGGCAGCTCAGGGAGAGCTCAGCACCATGTTCCAGTGTTTCCAGGGTGGCTACAAAGATGGACATGCCCTTTGTACAAGGAGTCCCAGGGAAAAGACAAGGGCTGATGGGTACAAGCTACTCCTGGGGAGATCTTGACTGGACACAAGAAGGAAATTTTTCACCAGGAGAGCCACCAGCCATTGGAATAATCTCCCCAGGGATGTGGTGAATTCTCCAAAATTGGAGACTTTAAAGATTCAGCTGGACGGGGCGCTGGGCCAGCTCATCTAGACCGGGCTTGTGCCAGGAAAGGTTGGACCAGGTGATCCTTGCCCCTCCATCCTGGGATTCTATGAGAATATCTGCACAGGTGTGTGCGCACATGCGTGTGCATGTATGTAGGTGTGTGTGTATACATGTATGTGTGTGTGTGCACACATGTGACTGTATGTGGAACCAGGTCCCAGGAGCTGGGCCAGCACGGTGGGCTGTCACAGGGCATTCCACTGACTGGCATCCACATCTGGGACGGACACATCTGGGACGGACACATCTGGGACGGACACGGCTGGGGGTTATGGGCTTCTCCAAAACCAGATTTCTCATTAACCCAAAACATGTCAGTGCCTCGTTCATCCGAACAAAAGGGATTTGGGGTAGAGAAAACATGGGGTACAACTCCTTTCAAAACACAGCGCCTCCACTCTGACATGATGTCTCCAGCCAGATCCTTGTGTCCACCTACAAAGCGAACCCCCACTCCACGAGCCACCCAGCTGCCCACAACCCAGCGCTTCTGGACTCTGATCTTCTCCTTTCACCGCCTCCCCAAACCATTCTCTGGTTCCTTTGCCCAGACCCGGAGTACCGGCCCCACGCGTGTGCCACTGGTGCCGCTCTCACCTCTGCAGCTCCTGCAGCCGCTCCAGCTGGTGCTGCTGCTCCAGCGCACTCAGGCGCTGCTGGTGCTGCGCCAGCAGCTCTGCCCGCTCCTGCCTCGCGTCCTGCCGCTGCCATAGCAGCTGAGCCGCCCGCTGCTCCTTCTCCTGCTGCAGCATCTGCTCCAGCTGCCTGTGGGTCTCCTGCACCTTCACAGAATCGCAGAATCACAGAATGTCAGGGATTGGAAGGGACTTTGAAAGCTCATCCAGTCCAATCCCCCCGCCGGAGCAGGAACACCCAGATGAGATTACACAGGAAGGTGTCCAGACAGGTTTGAATGTCTGCAGAGAAGGAGACTCCACAACCTCCCTGGGCAGCCCGGTCCAGGGTTCTGTCACCCTCACTGAGAAGTTTCTTCTCATCTTTAAGTGGAACCTCCTGTGTTCCAGTTTGAACCCATTACCCCTTGTCTTACCACTGGCTGCCACCGAGAAGAGCCTGGCTCCATCCTCCTGACACCTTCACCGAGGTCCTGCCCGGAGAGAGCCCCTGAGGGGTGACGGCACAGAGCTGTTGCTGTCATCACAACACCCGCACGCTGCACCCCAAGTGCGCAGAGGATTTGGGAACAGGACGCTGAGCTCGGGCTGCTCCGCAGTCGCAGCCCTGACCCCTCTGCTGCCGCCCAGTGCTGCCCTGGCTGGGGACGTGCTGGCCACGGCACCGGCCCCTCCTCCCGCTCACCCGCGGGACAGTGCTGGTGACAGCGGACCCCCCCCTGGCTCACCCCTGGGGCTCCTCTGCCCCACCAGCCCCAGCCCGCCCGCCCCAGGGATGGATGCGGGAAGCGCCTCGCAGCTCCCAGCCCAGCTCCTCCCTGAGCCCGCCCCGACAGCCGCGCTCGGGGAATCCAGGGGCCGAGAGCTTCCCCTCCTGCACCTCCACCGGCTCCCACCGCCCGCCCGGGGGAACCGGGGCTGCTCGGCCCGTCACCCCCGGCCGTGCCGAACTCCCGCCCGGCCCCGCCGCCGCACGGCGCGGCGCTCAGCCAGCCCGCCGCCCGCACGGAGCGCGCCGCCCTCGGGGAAGGACCCGTTCCCATAGCGACAGGGGCTGCGCCGCGCGGGGCCGGCCCTGGAAAGCCCCCGCTGCCATAGCAACGGGGGTGTCTGCTGCGCGGCCTGACTAGAAATGGCCCCAGAGCCGCAGCGGCTCGGGCTCTTCCCTCGCCCCGGGCTGCTCCTGCCCGTGTCGCCCTCGCTCCTCTGTCCCCAGAGCGAATCCCCCTGAAGGGACCAGAGTGGCCCTGCTGTCACTGCGGGGCTGGAGCAGCCTTGCAGCCCCTCTGCAAGTCGTTTGCTTACATCCCCCTAGAGCTGAGCAAAGTTCAGCCCGGTCTGCGCAAAGGGGCATCTCTCGTTAGTGTCTCTTTCTTGCTGCTTGGATTCAGACAAAGAGGATCCTCCGGGTTGCCACTGATTCTCAGTTTGGAGCGAATGCTGAGGAAAACGTGAGGAGGTTGTGTTTCTGCTCCTTAAAATATGTCCCTTTTCCACGAGCCTTCCAGGCTGTCCCTGCCCAAGGGACAGCCCAGCTCAGCACCCGGCCCCGGGCACCACACGCTGGGTCCGCACTCCTGCCCACAGCATCGAACACAACCAGCGCTCGCAGCTGCAACGCTGGTTTGCTCACAAACCCAACACTCGGCACCACATGGGCTGCTGGGAAGAGAACTCCATCCCAGCCACAACCAGAGCAGATGTCTGACATCAGCTCTGTGCCACTCTGTGTTTTATTCATGGCTGTTACAAGCGAAACCGTATGCCAACCTTAATTATCCAATTAGAATTTATCAAGCAAGCAGTAAACAGGCAAAACAGCGCTGGGCGGCCGGGGAGTCTCAGCTCCACCAACGGCACGCAACCCACCCCCACCAGAGTCCCTCTTTTATAGTTTTTTTGTCTCCAGGTGGATTTCAAGTTGATACAGCTTGGCCGGACGTCTCCTGCGGCTGCGCGTCTGGTTGCCGGGGGGGTCTCCTCAGGCTCTCCGGTGGTCGCGGGACGGAGGCAACATTTTCCCTCCACACCGCAGGCGGCGACCCCACCCCTCCGGACACGCGCAGCTCACCTCACCCACACAACTCCAATACATTTCCCCAGTTGTACTGTTTCATAAATGTTTGCACCAGATAACGTACCGGTTTGATTAACAAATTTACAACACGGGTTTATTACAATTCCCCTTTTTTATCATTTTGTTGATCAAACCGGATAATAGTTTCTCGGGCTAGAGAAAGGATGGAAGTTTCGTGTTCAACAACTCTGTCTTCTTCTATCTGCTCATACTGTTTTTTTTTTCCAATAACATTAAGTGAGCGGCTTCTAATCGGTTTTTTACTAGTTTGATAACTCTATTTAATATACAGGACCCGAAGGTCGGAATTAACACTAATATTATTAAAGGTCCTGCTATAGTAGATAACAAAATAGTTAACCAGGGGGATTGGGTGAACCAGGATCCATTCCTCTTCTATTTTGTAATACTACCTCCGATAATGAAGTTAAAGATTTCTCTAACGCAGTTATTGATTTCTCATTTCTTTCTAAGTCTTCATCGATGGCGGCTCTTAAAGAATTGAAACCCTGTTTTTGTTGAATAAGAGAGGTTATCCCTGTACTTGCTCCTACTGCCCCAATTCCTAACAACATGGCTATTGTGATAGCTGTGATTGGTTCTCTTTTTATGAGGTAATGTCCAGTATCCCAATGATCATACAGTACACTTTCCTGATGATACAATATTCTCGGGATAATGGTAACTAGTATACAGTACTCCCATGAGTCATTGAACATACTTAGAGATATACACGGGGTGAGTCCTGTTTCAGAACATATCCATCTAGCCCCACCTGGAGAAATAATCCATGTTTCGGTTCTGTTTATTTCCGGTTGGATAGTACTACAGAGCGATTGCTTAGATTTCGGTACTTTACCTATACAAGCTCCTACTCCGGTGACATGTTGCATGGTTATTCCCTTTTTCTTACCATCCCACTGACAGTGGGAGGAAGAATCACTACTTACGTTATAGGTGCTGTTAACCCCTATGGCGTCATAAAAAGGAGGTTTGGTATCATAACACAGCCAACAATTAGTAGTTACATTAGGATTAGTTTCATTTAACGTGCTATAAGCTGCTTGCATGACTGTCCATAGGGGATTTTCATTCACTATTTCTCTCATGGGCAGTAAGGTACTAGTCGTGATCAAGGAATTGCTAGTAGTCGAAGTTGTTTGCTCCAAAGGGTATGACATTTTTCAGTCCTTTAACTACTATATTGGGACCTATTGCTTGAGGAGTGAGTCTCGCTACTTCCTTCTTTATAAAAATAAGACCTCCCCTATCTGTGCCGGGTTCCCAGTACCTTACTCCCCCAGTTTTTCCTATTTGCCAGGCGGGGTCTGTGGGATTGGATATATTAATGTATAAATGCTTACAATTCCCAGGTAATATCGCTCCACCGTTGGAGTCTCGCTTAGGAGGAATACATCCATAGGGTCCCCACCCCACAGACAGGAATTTGTCTCTTCCTCCGCCTGGGGGCCAATCTGATGCTACCGTCTCGCATCCCCAATAGGCACAATAATATGAGTTGGGATGGTTAGAGTACCCTTTCCCAGGGTTAGAGCTAGGGCAAAAGTAAAAGCCCTTAACGTCTAGACATGGTTTTATGGGTACCAGTTGGCAAAGAGTCGTCTTAAAGCTGGGGCTTCCCACTACAGTTTTCTGGGCAATAATTTGTTGGTCTTCCCACCTAATTAAGCTCCATTTATAAGGTTGGTGGGGGTTTTCTCTTCCTTGGGCTGACCCTGATACCATTTGTAACAGACCTATTATCCAAATGCTTAGATTTAGGGTTGAGAAGAGTGGTGTGACTTTTCTATTGCCATTAGCATTCCAGGCATTCTGACAATCTCTTAGAATTTTACATTCATTTTTAGAGAGGGCTAGGAGGTTCCGGGGAAGTTTTGAGATGGTTCGTTTTGGGAGTTGTAAGTCAAGGAGTCTCTTGAGCCCTTCCTGGAGGTGGTTCATTAACCCCAGTCCCCACAGTAGTACGCCTCTGCCTTTTTCCTTGCCTACTCTGTTGCCTAGAGCAGCGAGGTGTACCATCTTCTTGGCAGCAGTCGTATTCTTCAGGGGAACCTCCTTTATTTTAATCGGCCTTGACTTACATACACCCTTATTTTTTTATCTTTCAGTTCCCAACTTCCCAAGCTCCACACCTCACTCTAGCTACTGCTTTTCAGCAAAGTACCTGTACGGTCTTAGCTTTTATCAGACAAAGTTCGTCTGTTTGGAAACTATACTTTCCAGGATTTATACCTATTTTTTTTTTTTTTTTTTGTAAAATTATCCCACCACTCTTCAGAATCCTTTATCAGTTTTCTAGTTGCTACCCCCCCCACTCAAAGTGCTCAGTTAGTTAGTTTCCTCCCATTATCGTAACACTTATGACAAATACCGCTAGGAGGACTCCCATAGAGACAATGGACCCACCACTTTTCTTTACAATTTCTACACTTATACAAATAAAAGGATAACAAATACAGCTTAGGTTGTTACAAAAGATAATTTCACTCATCTGTTTTCCTCTGAAAGGTAATTTTCAGATTGTCCAGATTCTTGGTTGCTTCCCAGTGAGGATTCCGAATTGGTCCTTTAATTTGATCAGTGTGAGTCCACCCCCTTTCAGCGGTCCGGACGGCAGTATCTGTGGTAAGCAAGACAAGAAAAGGCCCCTCCCAGCGGGGGGTTAGAGAAGATTCTTTCCAAGTTTTAATTAATACTTTATCTCCCGGTTTAATTTTATGTGTTGCAATGTGTAGAGGTGGTCTTTGTACTATCAGTCCTTTTTGTATTAATTCCCGCCTTCTCTTCATAAGTTCCACAATATATTCCTGCAATACTTTTTCCTCTACCTTCGGGTGTTCGATAGGTGTTTCTAGGTCATACGGCATTCCATATAACATCTGAAAAGGGGAAATTCCAGTGTCTGTTCTGGGTTGTGTTCTCACATTTAATAGGGCCAAAGGTAGACATTTTACCCAACTCATTTTTGTTTCGATTATTAATTTGGTTAACTGTCTCTTATTTTCACCATTCATTCTTTCTACCCTCTCTGAGCTTTGAGGATGCCATGGTGTATAATATTCCCACTTAGTTCCTAAGGGACTTAGGATCTCCTTAATAACTTTCGAAGTGAAATGGGGCCCCCTGTCAGAGTCAATTACTGCTATGTTTCTGTACCGTGGTATAATATTTTCTAACAAAGTTTTGGCCACAGTTTTTGCTGTGGCTCGAGCTACTGGGAAGGCTTCTACAAAATGAGTCAAGTGGTCCAGCAGAACTAGAAGGTATTTATATCTCCCAGCTTTTGGAAGCTCAGTAAAATCAATCTGTATTTTCTCAAAGGGTCTTTTTGCTAACTCACGCCCTCCATGTACTCTTTCTCTAAGTTGTTGCTTATTCACTTTCTGGCATGTGAGGCACTCTCCAACAATTTTCTTAGCTATATCATATATTCCTATACACATATATTTAGCCCCAAATTGGTCCACTAATGCCTGTACCTCGCAGTGGGTTTGCCTGTGAAATTCCCTCATTATTCTCCATGCAGCACCCTTCGGGAGAACTTCCCTTCCATCTGATAACAACCATTTTCCTTCCTTTTCAGTGACCCCTAATTGCTTGAGTTTTTCTTCTTCTTGGATGATAAAGCTCGTGGTATGATTTACTTTAATTTGCATTTGTTCTGCCTCTTTTAGTACTAGTAAAGCGGCTTTCTTTGCTCCTTCGTCTGCTATGTTGTTTCCCTTTATTCGAGGCGACACCCCCTTTTGGTGAACCCTTATGTGTACTACCGCAATTTGTTCAGGTCCTCTCAGAGCCTCTAGGGTCTCCCTGATCAATGCTTCATGTATGAGTCCTTTCCCTTGGGAGTTCACTAAACCTCGTTCCTCCCAGATTTTTCCAAACATATGAACCACTCCATAGGCATATTTGGAATCGGTAAAGACAGTTCCTATTTTATCTTTTAGTATTTGTAAAGCCCGCCATACAGCATATAGTTCACAAGCCTGAGCAGACCAGGTCACATTAAGAGGACCTGATTCCCTTACTTTTAGGGCCTTGCCATCTATTATAGCGTATCCTGATTTTCGCTTCCCATCTACTACTCGGGATGACCCATCTACAAATAGTTTTTCCCCATCTTGCAGTTCCTCTTCCTCTAAATCTTCTCTAATTTAGTTTGATATTCTATTAATTGTACACAATTATGGGTGAGGTTTTCACTCGGTTCCCCATACAGGAATTGGGCCGGGTTTTGCAAACTTGTAGTCTCGAGTTCTAACTTGGGGGAATGTATAAAGATGCCCTCATATTTCAGTAGTCGTGCATCCGTAATCCACTTGTCTGCTTTTTGTTGCAAGACCCCCTGTATATTATGGGGTGTATATACTTTCAATTTTCCTCCCAAAGTTATTTTTCTAGCTTCTTCGACTAAGAGAGCCGTGGCTACTATAGCTTGCAAGCAAGTGGGCCATCCCCTCCTAACTGGATCTAGTAGTTTCGACAGATAGCCTATAGGTTTCTTCCTTCCTGCCCAATCCTGAGTTAATATACCAAATGCTGTTCCCCCTTCAGTATTTACAAATAGATAGAAAGGACTTTTGATATCAGGTAGACTTAATACGGGAGCGTTCACCAGATCAGTTTTTAAGTTTTCTAAGTTTTGCTCATCGTCTGGGCTCCACTTCATTAGCCCTTCTCCCACTAACTTTTGATACAAAAGCTTCACTTTGTTACTATAGTCCTCGATCCAGTGTCTGCAATAACCTACGAGTCCTAATAACTGTCTTACTTGTCTTTTATTTTTAGGCGTTTGGAGCGAGAGGATACCCTTCAAGTCCTGCAGAAGGAGAATCTTGACAAGGAGTTGTGGGACTGACCATGCACAAAAGAGGAAGAAGAAGAAGAAGAAAAAGAAGAGGTGAGTGGTCCCGTGGCATCTTTTCCAAAGCGTGACATGTAGCTATGACGAGCAGACTTTTTGCCTTCCACAACTTGTTTGGCTGCTGTGCTTCTTGGCCAGGGATGCATGAGAAGCGCTCTGGTCCCTGCCAGGCGCTTGTATTGCCCGCAGGGAGAGCTGAGAAGTGGCAGCTGTGCCCCGGGGGAAAAAATTCCTTGCTGAGCCCAGTGCTGGCCATGAGCTGTTCCCTGAGCATGTGAGCGAGACCTGGCTCCTCGTCCCACAGGCTGCTCATGCTTCCCAGGAGCTGCCCAAGCCCTATCCTCCCTTGAGCTGGAGCTATCTGGCGGACTTGCCAGAGTGCCCAAGTGCCTGTGAGCTGATGGAACTTGTGGGCAAGAATCCTTGCTGTCCCTGTGTAGGACACCAGTGGGTGTTCCAAAGCACTGCAAGCCCTTGCAAGCCCTTGCAAGGCCTCGACATCCTATCTCTTACGGCTCCTGAGCGTTGCTCTGTAGGAGATGAGGATGGTGAGCTGTGCAGTGCTCCTCAAGAAGGAATTGCCTTGGTCTTGCCACTGCTATCCAGTTGAAAAGGATTTGCATCCATGAGCCGAGCTTGGAAGGTGGCCCTGCCAGCAGATTGTCTTGCAGCCGAGAACCTCCAGCAGCCTGATGCAAGGTTTTCTTCCCTCAGGCCCTGGCCTGTGATTCCAGAAGCTCCTCAGGTGCTTCCTGTGAGATGTGTTGAGGCTGCCCCCGGGCCAGCTCTGGCAGTGGACACGGGAGGCTGCTCCTCTGGATCCTGCGTGGGGCCTGGTGACCACTGCGTTGCCGGGTGCTGGCATTGTGACATGGGGGTGACACAGCCACATATGTGCAGCCCTTTGGAGGAAGCCTTTGGGGTGCTGGCTCCAAATCAGTCCCTGTAGCTACAAAATAGGGGAGTAAGCAACCTAACAGTGTCCCTTTTTTGCAAAAAGACAGTGTGGATTTGTTGCCAGTGCAGCCTTCCTTCCAGTAGCAATACTGCCTGTGGTATCATGTATGGAGGCCTCAGGGCTCGCTCAGGGCTTGACGCGCAGAACTGCAGGCCTGACAGAGAAGAACTGCTCTCCTCTCCTCTCCTCTCCTCTCCTCTCCTCTCCTCTCCTCTCCTCTCCTCTCCTCTCCTCTCCTCTCCACTCCTCTCCTCTCCTCTCCTCTCCTCTCCTCTCCTCTCCTGTCCGCCAGTCCAATATCTAAGAGACTGTTTGCCTGAAAGGACAGAGGGGTTTCAGTTCCAAAATCAATTTCAAGGACACATAACACAATGAATTTTATTTGATTTTGTTGTTAATTTATTAATTTTCTTGATTTGATGTTAATTCATGTTATGTTTCTTCGTGTCATTTTTTTTCCCTTTGTGACTCTGTTTCAGAAGCCAGGCTCACAAGCATTAGCTCAAGCCCAAGTGTAGCTAGGAGTAGGCTGAGGCATTCTTCAGTTTAGCCTGAGAAAAGATCCCTTGCAGGCTGGCAAAGGCAAGTCCCAGAGCTGCAGAGAGCAGCAGCAGGAATAGAGGCCAAGCTGTCCGCGGTTCCTGCAGAGGGAGAACCTTGACAAGGAGTTGCGGGACTGACCATGCACAAAAGAGGAGGAAGAAGAAGAAGAAGAAGAAGAAGAAGAAGAAGAAGAGGAAGAAGAGGAAGAAGAGGTGAGTGGTACCGTGGCATCTCTTCCAAAGCGTGACATGTAGCGATGACGAGCAGACTTTTTGCCTTCCACAACTTGTTTGGCTGCTGTACTTCTTGGCCAGGGATGCATGAGAAGCGCTCTGGTCCCTGCCAGGCGCTTGTGTTAGCTGCAGGGAGAGCTGAGAAGTGGCAGCTGCGGCTGCCAGCATGGTGGAGCATGAGCAGCCGGCTCCCAGGCCAAATGGCCCAAAGAAATGGTGGCAAGGGGCCGTGCTGAGAACTGCAGAGGAAGGCAAAAAACCACCGGGGACCAGTGCCAATGTGCCCCAGGGGAAAAAGTTCCTTGCTGAGCCCAGTGCTGGCCATGGGCTGTTCCCTGAGCATGTGAGCCAGACCTGGCTCCTTGTCCCACAGGCTGCTCATGCTTGCCAGGAGCTGCCCAAGCCCTATCCTCCCTTGAGCTGGAGCTATGTCGCGGACTTGCCAGAGTGCCCAAGTGCCTCTGAGCTGATAGACCTTTTGGGCAAGAATCCTTGCTGTCCCTGTGTAGGACACCAGTGGGTGTTCCAAAGCACTGCAAGCCCTTGCAAGCCCTTGCAAGCCCTCGACATCCTATCTCTTAGGGCTCCTGAGCGTTGCTCTGTAGGAGATGAGGATGGTGAGCTGTGCAGTGCTCCTCAAGAAGGAATTGCCTTGGTCTTGCCACTGCTCTCCAGTTGAAAAGGATTTGCATCCATGAGCCGAGCTTGGAAGGTGGCCCTGCCAGCAGATTGTCTTGCAGCGGAGAACCTCCAGCAGCCTCATGCAAGGTTTTCTTCCCTCAGCCCCTGGCCTGTGATTCCAGCAGCTCCTCAAGTGCTTCCTGTGAGATGTGCTGGGGCTGCCCCCGGGCCAGCTCTGGCAGTGGACACGGGAGGCTGCTCCTCTGGATCCTGCGTGGGGCCTGGTGACCACTGCGTTGCCGGGTGCTGGCATTGTGACATGGGGGTGGCACAGCCGCATATGTGCAGCCCTTTGGAGGAAGCCTTTGGGGTGCTGGCTCCAAACCAGTCCCTGTGGCTACAAAATAGGGGAGTAAGCAACCTAATAGAGTCCCTTTTTTGCAAAAAGACAGTGTGGATTTGTTGCCAGTGCAGCCTTCCTTCCAGTAGCAATACTGCCTGTGGTATCATGTATGGAGGCCTCAGGGCTCGCTCAGGGCTTGTCACGCAGAACTGCAGGCCTGACAGAGCAGAACTGCTCTCCTCTCCTCTCCTCTCCTCTCCTCTCCTCTCCTCTCCTCTCCTCTCCTCTCCTCTCCTCTCCTCTCCTCTCCTCTCCTGTCCGCCAGTCCAATATCAGTCTCCCACAGCATCCTCACGGCAAAACTGAGGAAGAGTGGACTGGATGATCGGGTAGTGAGGTGGACTGCAAACTGGCTGAAGGAGAGAAGCCAGAGAGTTGTGATCAATGGGGCGGAGTCTGGTTGGAGGCCTGTATCTAGTGGAGTGCCTCAAGGGTCAGTTCTGGGACCAATACTGTTCAATATATTCATCAATGACTTGGATGAGGGAATTGAGTGTACTATCAGCAAGTTTGCTGATGACACCAAGCTGGGAGGAGTGGCTGACACGCCAGAGGGCTGTGCTGCCATCCAGCGAGACCTGGACAGGCTAGAGAGTTGGGCGGGGAAAAATTTAATGAAATATAACAAGGGGAAATGTAGAGTCTTGCATCTGGGCAGGAACAACCCCAGGTTCCAGTACAGGTTGGGGAATGACCTATTAGAGAGCAGTGTAGGGGAAAGAGACCTGTGGGTCCTGGTGGACAGCAGGATGACCATGAGCCAGCACTGTGCCCTTGTGGCCAAGAAGGCCAATGGCATCCTGGGGTGTATTAGAAGGGGGGTGGTTAGTAGGTCCAGAGAGGTTCTCCTTCCCCTCTACTCTGCCCTGGTGAGACCTCATCTGGAATATTGTGTCCAGTTCTGGGCCCCTCAGTTCAAGAAGGACAGGGAACTGCTGGAGAGAGTCCAGCGCAGGGCCACAAAGATGATTAAGGGAGTGGAGCATCTCCCTTATGAGGAAAGGCTGAGGGAGCTGGGTCTCTTTAGCTTGGAGAAGAGGAGACTGAGGGGTGACCTCATTAATGTTTATAAATATATAAAGGGTGGGTGTCACGAGGATGGAGCCAGGCTCTTCTCGGTGACAACCAACAGTAAGACAAGGGGTAATGGGTCCAAGCTGGAACACAAGAGGTTCCACTTAAATGTGAGAAGAAACTTCTTCTCAGTGAGGGTGACAGAACACTGGAACAGGCTGCCCAGGGGGGTTGTGGATTCTCCTTCTCTGGAGACATTCAAAACCCGCCTGGACGCCTTCCTTTGTAACCTCACCTAAGTTTTCCTGCTCTGGCAGGGGGATTGGACTAGATGATCTTTTGAGGTCCCTTCCAATCCCTAACATTCTGTGATTCTGTGTGATTCTGTGATATCTAAGAGACTGTTTGCCTGAAAGGACAGAGGGTTTTCAGTTCCAAAATCAATTTCAAGGACACATAACACAATGAATTTTATTTGATTTTGTTGTTAACTTATTAATTTTCTTGATTTGATGTTAATTCATGTTATTTTTCTTCGTGTCATTTTTTTTCGCTTTGTGACTCTGTTTCAGAACCCAGGCTCACAAGCACTAGCTCAAGCCCAAGTGTAGCCAGGAGTAGGCTGAGGCATTCTTCAGTTTAGCCTGAGAAAAGATCCCTTGCAGGCTGGCAAAGGCAAGTCCCAGAGCTGCAGAGAGCAGCCGCAGGAATAGAGGCCAAGCTGTCCGCGGTTCCTGCAGAGGGAGAACCTTGACAAGGAGTTGCGGGACTGACCATGCACAAAAGAGGAGGAAGAAGAAGAAGAAGAAGAAGAAGAAGAAGAAGAAGAAGAAGAGGAAGAAGAGGAAGAAGAGGTGAGTGGTACCGTGGCATCTCTTCCAAAGCGTGACATGTAGCGATGACGAGCAGACTTTTTGCCTTCCACAACTTGTTTGGCTGCTGTACTTCTTGGGCAGGGATGCATGAGAAGCGCTCTGGTCCCTGCCAGGCGCTTGTGTTAGCTGCAGGGAGAGCTGAGAAGTGGCAGCTGCGGCTGCCAGCATGGTGGAGCATGAGCAGCCGGCTCCCAGGCCAAATGGCCCAAAGAAATGGTGGCAAGGGGCCGTGCTGAGAACTGCAGAGGAAGGCAAAAAACCGCCGGGGACCAGTGCCAATGTGCCCCGGGGGAAAAAGTTCCTTGCTGAGCCCAGTGCTGGCCATGGGCTGTTCCCTGAGCATGTGAGCCAGACCTGGCTCCTTGTCCCACAGGCTGCTCATGCTTGCCAGGAGCTGCCCAAGCCCTATCGTCCCTTGAGCTGGAGCTATGTCGCGGACTTGCCAGAGTGCCCAAGTGCCTCTGAGCTGATAGACCTTTTGGGCAAGAATCCTTGCTGTCCCTGTGTAGGACACCAGTGGGTTTTCCAAAGCACTGCAAGCCCTTGCAAGCCCTTGCAAGCCCTCGACATCCTATCTCTTAGGGCTCCTGAGCGTTGCTCTGTAGGAGATGAGGATGGTGAGCTGTGCAGTGCTCCTCAAGAAGGAATTGCCTTGGTCTTGCCACTGCTATCCAGTTGAAAAGGATTTGCATCCATGAGCCGAGCTTGGAAGGTGGCCCTGCCAGCAGATTGTCTTGCAGCGGAGAACCTCCAGCAGCCTCATGCAAGGTTTTCTTCCCTCAGCCCCTGGCCTGTGATTCCAGCAGCTCCTCAAGTGCTTCCTGTGAGATGTGCTGGGGCTGCCCCCGGGCCAGCTCTGGCAGTGGACACGGGAGGCTGCTCCTCTGGATCCTGCGTGGGGCCTGGTGACCACTGCGTTGCCGGGTGCTGGCATTGTGACATGGGGGTGGCACAGCCGCATATGTGCAGCCATTTGGAGGAAGCCTTTGGGGTGCTGGCTCCAAACCAGTCCCTGTGGCTACAAAATAGGGGAGTAAGCAACCTAATAGAGTCCCTTTTTTGCAAAAAGACAGTGTGGATTTGTTGCCAGTGCAGCCTTCCTTCCAGTAGCAATACTGCCTGTGGTATCATGTATGGAGGCCTCAGGGCTCGCTCAGGGCTTGTCACGCAGAACTGCAGGCCTGACAGAGCAGAACTGCTCTCCTCTCCTCTCCTCTCCTCTCCTCTCCTCTCCTGTCCGCCAGTCCAATATCTAAGAGACTGTTTGCCTGAAAGGACAGAGGGGTTTCAGTTCCAAAATCAATTTCAAGGACACATAACACAATGAATTTTATTTGATTTTGTTGTTAATTTATTAATTTTCTTGATTTGATGTTAATTCATGTTATTTTTCTTCGTGTCATTTTTTTTCGCTTTGTGACTCTGTTTCAGAACCCAGGCTCACAAGCACTAGCTCAAGCCCAAGTATAGCCAGGAGTAGGCTGAGGCATTCTTCAGTTTAGGCTGAGGCTTTCTTCAGTTTAGGCTGAGAAAAGATCCCTTGCAGGCTGGCAAAGGCAAGTCCCAGAGCTGCAGAGAGCAGCCGCAGGAATAGAGGCCAAGCTGTCCGCGGTTCCTGCAGAGGGAGAACCTTGACAAGGAGTTGCGGGACTGACCATGCACAAAAGAGGAGGAAGAAGAAGAAGAAGAAGAAGAAGAAGAAGAAGAAGAAGAAGAAGAAGAAGAAGAAGAAGAAGAAGAAGAAGAAGAAGAAGAAGAAGAAGAAGAAGAAGAAGAAGAAGAAGAAGAAGAAGAAGAAGAAGAAGAAGAAGAAGAAGAAGAAGAAGAGGAAGAAGAGGAAGAAGAGGTGAGTGGTACCGTGGCATCTCTTCCAAAGCGTGACATGTAGCGATGACAAGCAGACTTTTTGCCTTCCACAACTTGTTTGGCTGCTGTACTTCTTGGGCAGGGATGCATGAGAAGCGCTCTGGTCCCTGCCAGGCGCTTGTGTTAGCTGCAGGGAGAGCTGAGAAGTGGCAGCTGCGGCTGCCAGCATGGTGGAGCATGAGCAGCCGGCTCCCAGGCCAAATGGCCCAAAGAAATGGTGGCAAGGGGCCGTGCTGAGAACTGCAGAGGAAGGCAAAAAACCGCCGGGGACCAGTGCCAATGTGCCCCAGGGGAAAAAGTTCCTTGCTGAGCCCAGTGCTGGCCATGGGCTGTTCCCTGAGCATGTGAGCCAGACCTGTCTCCTTGTCCCACAGGCTGCTCATGCTTGCCAGGAGCTGCCCAAGCCCTATCCTCCCTTGAGCTGGAGCTATGTCGCGGACTTGCCAGAGTGCCCAAGTGCCTCTGAGCTGATAGACCTTTTGGGCAAGAATCCTTGCTGTCCCTGTGTAGGACACCAGTGGGTGTTCCAAAGCACTGCAAGCCCTTGCAAGCCCTTGCAAGCCCTCGACATCCTATCTCTTACGGCTCCTGAGCGTTGCTCTGTAGGAGATGAGGATGGTGAGCTGTGCAGTGCTCCTCAAGAAGGAATTGCCTTGGTCTTGCCACTGCTATCCAGTTGAAAAGGATTTGCATCCATGAGCCGAGCTTGGAAGGTGGCCCTGCCAGCAGATTGTCTTGCAGCGGAGAACCTCCAGCAGCCTCATGCAAGGTTTTCTTCCCTCAGCCCCTGGCCTGTGATTCCAGCAGCTCCTCAAGTGCTTCCTGTGAGATGTGCTGGGGCTGCCCCCGGGCCAGCTCTGGCAGTGGACACGGGAGGCTGCTCCTCTGGATCCTGCGTGGGGCCTGGTGACCACTGCGTTGCCGGGTGCTGGCATTGTGACATGGGGGTGGCACAGCCGCATATGTGCAGCCATTTGGAGGAAGCCTTTGGGGTGCTGGCTCCAAATCAGTCCCTGTGGCTACAAAATAGGGGAGTAAGCAACCTAATAGAGTCCCTTTTTTGCAAAAAGACAGTGTGGATTTGTTGCCAGTGCAGCCTTCCTTCCAGTAGCAATACTGCCTGTGGTATCATGTATGGAGGCCTCAGGGCTCGCTCAGGGCTTGTCACGCAGAACTGCAGGCCTGACAGAGCAGAACTGCTCTCCTCTCCTCTCCTCTCCTCTCCTCTCCTCTCCTCTCCTCTCCTCTCCTCTCCTCTCCTCTCCTCTCCTCTCCTCTCCTCTCCTCTCCTCTCCTCTCCTCTCCACTCCTCTCCTCTCCTCTCCTCTCTTCTCCTCTCCTCTCCTCTCCTCTTCTCTTCTCTCCTGTCCGCTAGTCCAATATCTAAGAGACTGTTTGCCTGAAAGGACAGAGGGTTTTCAGTTCCAAAATCAATTTCAAGGACACATAACACAATGAATTTTATTTGATTTTGTTGTTAATTTATTAATTTTCTTGATTTGATGTTAATTCATGTTATGTTATTTCATGTCATTTTTTTTCCCTTTGTGACTCTGTTTCAGAACCCAGGCTCACAAGCATTAGCTCAAGCCCAAGTGTAGCCAGGAGTAGGCTGAGGCATTCTTCAGTTTAGCCTGAGAAAAGATCCCTTGCAGGCTGGCAAAGGCAAGTCCCAGAGCTGCAGAGAGCAGCAGCAGGAATAGAGGCCAAGCTGTCCGCGGTTCCTGCAGAGGGAGAACCTTGACAAGGAGTTGTGGGACTGACCATGCACAAAAGAGGAGGAAGAAGAAGAAGAAGAAGAAGAAGAAGAGGAAGAAGAGGAAGAAGAGGTGAGTGGTACCGTGGCATCTCTTCCAAAGCGTGACATGTAGCGATGACGAGCAGACTTTTTGCCTTGCACAACTTGTTTGGCTGCTGTGCTTCTTGGGCAGGGATGCATGAGAAGCGCTCTGGTCCCTGCCAGGCGCTTGTGTTACCCGCAGGGAGAGCTGAGAAGTGGCAGCTGTGGCTGCCAGCATGGTGGAGCATGAGCAGCCGGCTCCCAGGCCAAATGGCCCAAAGAAATGGTGGCAAGGGGCGGTGCTGAGAACTGCAGAGGAAGGCAAAAAACCGCCGAGGTCCAGTGCCAATGTGCCCCGGGGGAAAAAGTTCCTTGCTGAGCCCAGTGCTGGCCATGGGCTGTTCCCTGAGCATGTGAGCCAGACCTGGCTCCTTGTCCCACAGGCTGCTCATGCTTCCCAGGAGCTGCCCAAGCCCTATCCTCCCTTGAGCTGGAGCTATGTCGCGGACTTGCCAGAGTGCCCAGCTGCCTCTGAGCGGATAGACCTTGTGGGCAAGAATCCTTGCTGTCCCTGTGTAGGACACCAGTGGGTGTTCCAAAGCACTGCAAGCCCTTGCAAGCCCTTGCAAGCCCTCGACATCCTATCTCTTACGGCTCCTGAGCGTTGCTGTGTAGGAGATGAGGATGGTGAGCTGTGCAGTGCTCCTCAAGAAGGAATTGCCTTGGTCTTGCCACTGCTATCCAGTTGAAAAGGATTTGCATCCATGAGCCGAGCTTGGAAGGTGGCCCTGCCAGCAGATTGTCTTGCAGCGGAGAACCTCCAGCAGCCTCATGCAAGGTTTTCTTCCCTCAGCCCCTGGCCTGTGATTCCAGCAGCTCCTCAAGTGCTTCCTGTGAGATGTGCTGGGGCTGCCCCCGGGCCAGCTCTGGCAGTGGACACGGGAGGCTGCTCCTCTGGATCCTGCGTGGGGCCTGGTGACCACTGCGTTGCCGGGTGCTGGCATTGTGACATGGGGGTGGCACAGCCGCATATGTGCAGCCCTTTGGAGGAAGCCTTTGGGGTGCTGGCTCCAAATCAGTCCCTGTGGCTACAAAATAGGGGAGTAAGCAACCTAATAGAGTCCCTTTTTTGCAAAAAGACAGTGTGGATTTGTTGCCAGTGCAGCCTTCCTTCCAGTAGCAATACTGCCTGTGGTATCATGTATGGAGGCCTCAGGGCTCGCTCAGGGCTTGTCACGCAGAACTGCAGGCCTGACAGAGCAGAACTGCTCTCCTCTCCTCTCCTCTCCTCTCCTCTCCTCTCCTCTCCTCTCCTCTCCTCTCCTCTCCTCTTCTCTTCTCTCCTGTCCGCTAATCCAATATCTAAGAGACTGTTTGCCTGAAAGGACAGAGGGTTTTCAGTTCCAAAATCAATGTCAAGGACACATAACACAATGAATTTTATTTGATTTTGTTGTTAATTTATTAATTTTCTTGATTTGATGTTAATTCATGTTATGTTATTTCATGTCATTTTTTTTCCCTTTGTGACTCTGTTTCAGAACCCAGGCTCACAAGCATTAGCTCAAGCCCAAGTGTAGCCAGGAGTAGGCTGAGGCATTCTTCAGTTTAGCCTGAGAAAAGATCCCTTGCAGGCTGGCAAAGGCAAGTCCCAGAGCTGCAGAGAGCAGCAGCAGGAATAGAGGCCAAGCTGTCCGCGGTTCCTGCAGAGGGAGAACCTTGACAAGGAGTTGTGGGACTGACCATGCACAAAAGAGGAGGAAGAAGAAGAAGAAGAAGAAGAAGAGGAAGAAGAGGAAGAAGAGGAAGAAGAGGTGAGTGGTACCGTGGCATCTCTTCCAAAGCGTGACATGTAGCGATGACGAGCAGACTTTTTGCCTTGCACAACTTGTTTGGCTGCTGTGCTTCTTGGGCAGGGATGCATGAGAAGCGCTCTGGTCCCTGCCAGGCGCTTGTGTTAGCTGCAGGGAGAGCTGAGAAGTGGCAGCTGCGGCTGCCAGCATGGTGGAGCATGAGCAGCCGGCTCCCAGGCCAAATGGCCCAAAGAAATGGTGGCAAGGGGCCGTGCTGAGAACTGCAGAGGAAGGCAAAAAACCGCCGGGGAGCGGTGCCAATGTGCCCCAGGGGAAAAAGTTCCTTGCTGAGCCCAGTGCTGGCCATGGGCTGTTCCCTGAGCATGTGAGCCAGACCTGGCTCCTTGTCCCACAGGCTGCTCATGCTTGCCAGGAGCTGCCCAAGCCCTATCCTCCCTTGAGCTGGAGCTATCTGGCGGACTTGCCAGAGTGCCCAAGTGCCTCTGAGCTGATAGACCTTGTGGGCAAGAATCCTTGCTGTCCCTGTGTAGGACACCAGTGGGTGTTCCAAAGCACTGCAAGCCCTTGCAAGCCCTTGCAAGCCCTCGACATCCTATCTCTTAGGGCTCCTGAGCGTTGCTCTGTAGGAGATGAGGATGGTGAGCTGTGCAGTGCTCCTCAAGAAGGAATTGCCTTGGTCTTGCCACTGCTATCCAGTTGAAAAGGATTTGCATCCATGAGCCGAGCTTGGAAGGTGGCCCTGCCAGCAGATTGTCTTGCAGCGGAGAACCTCCAGCAGCCTCATGCAAGGTTTTCTTCCCTCAGCCCCTGGCCTGTGATTCCAGCAGCTCCTCAAGTGCTTCCTGTCAGATGTGCTGGGGCTGCCCCCGGGCCAGCTCTGGCAGTGGACACGGGAGGCTGCTCCTCTGGATCCTGCGTGGGGCCTGGTGACCACTGCGTTGCCGGGTGCTGGCATTGTGACATGGGGGTGACACAGCCGCATATGTGCAGTCCTTTGGAGGAAGCCTTTGGGGTGCTGTCTCCAAATCAGTCCCTGTAGCTACAAAATAGGGGAGTAAGCAACCTAATAGAGTCCCTTTTTTGCAAAAAGACAGTGTGGATTTGTTGCCAGTGCAGCCTTCCTTCCAGTAGCAATACTGCCTGTAGTATCATATATGGAGGCCTCAGGGCTCGCTCAGGGCTTGTCACGCAGAACTGCAGGCCTGACAGAGCAGAACTGCTCTCCTCTCCTCTCCTCTCCTCTCCTCTCCTCTCCTCTCCTCTCCTCTCCTCTCCTCTCCTCTCCTCTCCTCTCCTCTCCTCTCCTCTCCTCTCCTCTCCTCTCCTCTCCTCTTCTCTTCTCTCCTGTCTGCCAGTCCAATATCTAAGAGACTGTTTGCCTGAAAGGACAGAGGGTTTTCAGTTCCAAAATCAATTTCAAGGACACATAACACAATGAATTTTATTTGATTTTGTTGTTAATTTATTAATTTTCTTGATTTGATGTTAATTCATGTTATGTTATTTCATGTCATTTTTTTTCCCTTTGTGACTCTGTTTCAGAACCCAGGCTCACAAGCATTAGCTCAAGCCCAAGTGTAGCCAGGAGTAGGCTGAGGCATTCTTCAGTTTAGCCTGAGAAAAGATCCCTTGCAGGCTGGCAAAGGCAAGTCCCAGAGCTGCAGAGAGCAGCAGCAGGAATAGAGGCCAAGCTGTCCGCGGTTCCTGCAGAGGGAGAACCTTGACAAGGAGTTGTGGGACTGACCATGCACAAAAGAGGAGGAAGAAGAAGAAGAAGAAGAAGAAGAAGAGGAAGAAGAGGAAGAAGAGGTGAGTGGTACCGTGGCATCTCTTCCAAAGCGTGACATGTAGCGATGACGAGCAGACTTTTTGCCTTGCACAACTTGTTTGGCTGCTGTGCTTCTTGGGCAGGGATGCATGAGAAGCGCTCTGGTCCCTGCCAGGCGCTTGTGTTACCCGCAGGGAGAGCTGAGAAGTGGCAGCTGTGGCTGCCAGCATGGTGGAGCATGAGCAGCCGGCTCCCAGGCCAAATGGCCCAAAGAAATGGTGGCAAGGGGCGGTGCTGAGAACTGCAGAGGAAGGCAAAAAACCGCCGAGGTCCAGTGCCAATGTGCCCCGGGGGAAAAAGTTCCTTGCTGAGCCCAGTGCTGGCCATGGGCTGTTCCCTGAGCATGTGAGCCAGACCTGGCTCCTTGTCCCACAGGCTGCTCATGCTTCCCAGGAGCTGCCCAAGCCCTATCCTCCCTTGAGCTGGAGCTATGTCGCGGACTTGCCAGAGTGCCCAGCTGCCTCTGAGCGGATAGACCTTGTGGGCAAGAATCCTTGCTGTCCCTGTGTAGGACACCAGTGGGTGTTCCAAAGCACTGCAAGCCCTTGCAAGCCCTTGCAAGCCCTCGACATCCTATCTCTTAGGGCTCCTGAGCGTTGCTGTGTAGGAGATGAGGATGGTGAGCTGTGCAGTGCTCCTCAAGAAGGAATTGCCTTGGTCTTGCCACTGCTATCCAGTTGAAAAGGATTTGCATCCATGAGCCGAGCTTGGAAGGTGGCCCTGCCAGCAGATTGTCTTGCAGCGGAGAACCTCCAGCAGCCTCATGCAAGGTTTTCTTCCCTCAGCCCCTGGCCTGTGATTCCAGCAGCTCCTCAAGTGCTTCCTGTGAGATGTGCTGGGGCTGCCCCCGGGCCAGCTCTGGCAGTGGACACGGGAGGCTGCTCCTCTGGATCCTGCGTGGGGCCTGGTGACCACTGCGTTGCCGGGTGCTGGCATTGTGACATGGGGGTGGCACAGCCGCATATGTGCAGCCCTTTGGAGGAAGCCTTTGGGGTGCTGGCTCCAAATCAGTCCCTGTGGCTACAAAATAGGGGAGTAAGCAACCTAATAGAGTCCCTTTTTTGCAAAAAGACAGTGTGGATTTGTTGCCAGTGCAGCCTTCCTTCCAGTAGCAATACTGCCTGTGGTATCATGTATGGAGGCCTCAGGGCTCGCTCAGGGCTTGTCACGCAGAACTGCAGGCCTGACAGAGCAGAACTGCTCTCCTCTCCTCTCCTCTCCTCTCCTCTCCTCTCCTCTCCTCTCCTCTCCTCTTCTCTTCTCTCCTGTCCGCTAATCCAATATCTAAGAGACTGTTTGCCTGAAAGGACAGAGGGTTTTCAGTTCCAAAATCAATGTCAAGGACACATAACACAATGAATTTTATTTGATTTTGTTGTTAATTTATTAATTTTCTTGATTTGATGTTAATTCATGTTATGTTATTTCATGTCATTTTTTTTCCCTTTGTGACTCTGTTTCAGAACCCAGGCTCACAAGCATTAGCTCAAGCCCAAGTGTAGCCAGGAGTAGGCTGAGGCATTCTTCAGTTTAGCCTGAGAAAAGATCCCTTGCAGGCTGGCAAAGGCAAGTCCCAGAGCTGCAGAGAGCAGCAGCAGGAATAGAGGCCAAGCTGTCCGCGGTTCCTGCAGAGGGAGAACCTTGACAAGGAGTTGTGGGACTGACCATGCACAAAAGAGGAGGAAGAAGAAGAAGAAGAAGAAGAAGAGGAAGAAGAGGAAGAAGAGGAAGAAGAGGTGAGTGGTACCGTGGCATCTCTTCCAAAGCGTGACATGTAGCGATGACGAGCAGACTTTTTGCCTTGCACAACTTGTTTGGCTGCTGTGCTTCTTGGGCAGGGATGCATGAGAAGCGCTCTGGTCCCTGCCAGGCGCTTGTGTTAGCTGCAGGGAGAGCTGAGAAGTGGCAGCTGCGGCTGCCAGCATGGTGGAGCATGAGCAGCCGGCTCCCAGGCCAAATGGCCCAAAGAAATGGTGGCAAGGGGCCGTGCTGAGAACTGCAGAGGAAGGCAAAAAACCGCCGGGGAGCGGTGCCAATGTGCCCCAGGGGAAAAAGTTCCTTGCTGAGCCCAGTGCTGGCCATGGGCTGTTCCCTGAGCATGTGAGCCAGACCTGGCTCCTTGTCCCACAGGCTGCTCATGCTTGCCAGGAGCTGCCCAAGCCCTATCCTCCCTTGAGCTGGAGCTATCTGGCGGACTTGCCAGAGTGCCCAAGTGCCTCTGAGCTGATAGACCTTGTGGGCAAGAATCCTTGCTGTCCCTGTGTAGGACACCAGTGGGTGTTCCAAAGCACTGCAAGCCCTTGCAAGCCCTTGCAAGCCCTCGACATCCTATCTCTTAGGGCTCCTGAGCGTTGCTCTGTAGGAGATGAGGATGGTGAGCTGTGCAGTGCTCCTCAAGAAGGAATTGCCTTGGTCTTGCCACTGCTATCCAGTTGAAAAGGATTTGCATCCATGAGCCGAGCTTGGAAGGTGGCCCTGCCAGCAGATTGTCTTGCAGCGGAGAACCTCCAGCAGCCTCATGCAAGGTTTTCTTCCCTCAGCCCCTGGCCTGTGATTCCAGCAGCTCCTCAAGTGCTTCCTGTCAGATGTGCTGGGGCTGCCCCCGGGCCAGCTCTGGCAGTGGACACGGGAGGCTGCTCCTCTGGATCCTGCGTGGGGCCTGGTGACCACTGCGTTGCCGGGTGCTGGCATTGTGACATGGGGGTGACACAGCCGCATATGTGCAGTCCTTTGGAGGAAGCCTTTGGGGTGCTGTCTCCAAATCAGTCCCTGTAGCTACAAAATAGGGGAGTAAGCAACCTAATAGAGTCCCTTTTTTGCAAAAAGACAGTGTGGATTTGTTGCCAGTGCAGCCTTCCTTCCAGTAGCAATACTGCCTGTAGTATCATATATGGAGGCCTCAGGGCTCGCTCAGGGCTTGTCACGCAGAACTGCAGGCCTGACAGAGCAGAACTGCTCTCCTCTCCTCTCCTCTCCTCTCCTCTCCTCTCCTCTCCTCTCCTCTCCTCTCCTCTCCTCTCCTCTCCTCTCCTCTCCTCTCCTCTCCTCTCCTCTCCTCTCCTCTCCTCTTCTCTTCTCTCCTGTCTGCCAGTCCAATATCTAAGAGACTGTTTGCCTGAAAGGACAGAGGGTTTTCAGTTCCAAAATCAATTTCAAGGACACATAACACAATGAATTTTATTTGATTTTGTTGTTAATTTATTAATTTTCTTGATTTGATGTTAATTCATGTTATGTTATTTCATGTCATTTTTTTTCCCTTTGTGACTCTGTTTCAGAACCCAGGCTCACAAGCATTAGCTCAAGCCCAAGTGTAGCCAGGAGTAGGCTGAGGCATTCTTCAGTTTAGCCTGAGAAAAGATCCCTTGCAGGCTGGCAAAGGCAAGTCCCAGAGCTGCAGAGAGCAGCAGCAGGAATAGAGGCCAAGCTGTCCGCGGTTCCTGCAGAGGGAGAACCTTGACAAGGAGTTGTGGGACTGACCATGCACAAAAGAGGAGGAAGAAGAAGAAGAAGAAGAAGAAGAAGAGGAAGAAGAGGAAGAAGAGGTGAGTGGTACCGTGGCATCTCTTCCAAAGCGTGACATGTAGCGATGACGAGCAGACTTTTTGCCTTGCACAACTTGTTTGGCTGCTGTGCTTCTTGGGCAGGGATGCATGAGAAGCGCTCTGGTCCCTGCCAGGCGCTTGTGTTACCCGCAGGGAGAGCTGAGAAGTGGCAGCTGTGGCTGCCAGCATGGTGGAGCATGAGCAGCCGGCTCCCAGGCCAAATGGCCCAAAGAAATGGTGGCAAGGGGCGGTGCTGAGAACTGCAGAGGAAGGCAAAAAACCGCCGAGGTCCAGTGCCAATGTGCCCCGGGGGAAAAAGTTCCTTGCTGAGCCCAGTGCTGGCCATGGGCTGTTCCCTGAGCATGTGAGCCAGACCTGGCTCCTTGTCCCACAGGCTGCTCATGCTTCCCAGGAGCTGCCCAAGCCCTATCCTCCCTTGAGCTGGAGCTATGTCGCGGACTTGCCAGAGTGCCCAGCTGCCTCTGAGCGGATAGACCTTGTGGGCAAGAATCCTTGCTGTCCCTGTGTAGGACACCAGTGGGTGTTCCAAAGCACTGCAAGCCCTTGCAAGCCCTTGCAAGCCCTCGACATCCTATCTCTTAGGGCTCCTGAGCGTTGCTGTGTAGGAGATGAGGATGGTGAGCTGTGCAGTGCTCCTCAAGAAGGAATTGCCTTGGTCTTGCCACTGCTATCCAGTTGAAAAGGATTTGCATCCATGAGCCGAGCTTGGAAGGTGGCCCTGCCAGCAGATTGTCTTGCAGCGGAGAACCTCCAGCAGCCTCATGCAAGGTTTTCTTCCCTCAGCCCCTGGCCTGTGATTCCAGCAGCTCCTCAAGTGCTTCCTGTGAGATGTGCTGGGGCTGCCCCCGGGCCAGCTCTGGCAGTGGACACGGGAGGCTGCTCCTCTGGATCCTGCGTGGGGCCTGGTGACCACTGCGTTGCCGGGTGCTGGCATTGTGACATGGGGGTGGCACAGCCGCATATGTGCAGCCCTTTGGAGGAAGCCTTTGGGGTGCTGGCTCCAAATCAGTCCCTGTGGCTACAAAATAGGGGAGTAAGCAACCTAATAGAGTCCCTTTTTTGCAAAAAGACAGTGTGGATTTGTTGCCAGTGCAGCCTTCCTTCCAGTAGCAATACTGCCTGTGGTATCATGTATGGAGGCCTCAGGGCTCGCTCAGGGCTTGTCACGCAGAACTGCAGGCCTGACAGAGCAGAACTGCTCTCCTCTCCTCTCCTCTCCTCTCCTCTCCTCTCCTCTCCTCTCCTCTCCTCTCCTCTTCTCTTCTCTCCTGTCCGCTAATCCAATATCTAAGAGACTGTTTGCCTGAAAGGACAGAGGGTTTTCAGTTCCAAAATCAATGTCAAGGACACATAACACAATGAATTTTATTTGATTTTGTTGTTAATTTATTAATTTTCTTGATTTGATGTTAATTCATGTTATGTTATTTCATGTCATTTTTTTTCCCTTTGTGACTCTGTTTCAGAACCCAGGCTCACAAGCATTAGCTCAAGCCCAAGTGTAGCCAGGAGTAGGCTGAGGCATTCTTCAGTTTAGCCTGAGAAAAGATCCCTTGCAGGCTGGCAAAGGCAAGTCCCAGAGCTGCAGAGAGCAGCAGCAGGAATAGAGGCCAAGCTGTCCGCGGTTCCTGCAGAGGGAGAACCTTGACAAGGAGTTGTGGGACTGACCATGCACAAAAGAGGAGGAAGAAGAAGAAGAAGAAGAAGAAGAGGAAGAAGAGGAAGAAGAGGAAGAAGAGGTGAGTGGTACCGTGGCATCTCTTCCAAAGCGTGACATGTAGCGATGACGAGCAGACTTTTTGCCTTGCACAACTTGTTTGGCTGCTGTGCTTCTTGGGCAGGGATGCATGAGAAGCGCTCTGGTCCCTGCCAGGCGCTTGTGTTAGCTGCAGGGAGAGCTGAGAAGTGGCAGCTGCGGCTGCCAGCATGGTGGAGCATGAGCAGCCGGCTCCCAGGCCAAATGGCCCAAAGAAATGGTGGCAAGGGGCCGTGCTGAGAACTGCAGAGGAAGGCAAAAAACCGCCGGGGAGCGGTGCCAATGTGCCCCAGGGGAAAAAGTTCCTTGCTGAGCCCAGTGCTGGCCATGGGCTGTTCCCTGAGCATGTGAGCCAGACCTGGCTCCTTGTCCCACAGGCTGCTCATGCTTGCCAGGAGCTGCCCAAGCCCTATCCTCCCTTGAGCTGGAGCTATCTGGCGGACTTGCCAGAGTGCCCAAGTGCCTCTGAGCTGATAGACCTTGTGGGCAAGAATCCTTGCTGTCCCTGTGTAGGACACCAGTGGGTGTTCCAAAGCACTGCAAGCCCTTGCAAGCCCTTGCAAGCCCTCGACATCCTATCTCTTAGGGCTCCTGAGCGTTGCTCTGTAGGAGATGAGGATGGTGAGCTGTGCAGTGCTCCTCAAGAAGGAATTGCCTTGGTCTTGCCACTGCTATCCAGTTGAAAAGGATTTGCATCCATGAGCCGAGCTTGGAAGGTGGCCCTGCCAGCAGATTGTCTTGCAGCGGAGAACCTCCAGCAGCCTCATGCAAGGTTTTCTTCCCTCAGCCCCTGGCCTGTGATTCCAGCAGCTCCTCAAGTGCTTCCTGTCAGATGTGCTGGGGCTGCCCCCGGGCCAGCTCTGGCAGTGGACACGGGAGGCTGCTCCTCTGGATCCTGCGTGGGGCCTGGTGACCACTGCGTTGCCGGGTGCTGGCATTGTGACATGGGGGTGACACAGCCGCATATGTGCAGTCCTTTGGAGGAAGCCTTTGGGGTGCTGTCTCCAAATCAGTCCCTGTAGCTACAAAATAGGGGAGTAAGCAACCTAATAGAGTCCCTTTTTTGCAAAAAGACAGTGTGGATTTGTTGCCAGTGCAGCCTTCCTTCCAGTAGCAATACTGCCTGTAGTATCATATATGGAGGCCTCAGGGCTCGCTCAGGGCTTGTCACGCAGAACTGCAGGCCTGACAGAGCAGAACTGCTCTCCTCTCCTCTCCTCTCCTCTCCTCTCCTCT
Source organism: Caloenas nicobarica (assembly GCF_036013445.1). Classification (NCBI taxonomy): domain Eukaryota; kingdom Metazoa; phylum Chordata; class Aves; order Columbiformes; family Columbidae; genus Caloenas; species Caloenas nicobarica. The sequence continues at coordinate 863,308 of NW_027017727.1, read as the reverse complement.
CCTCTCCTCTCCTCTCCTCTCCTCTCCTCTCCTCTCCTCTCCTCTCCTCTCCTCTCCTCTCCTCTCCTCTTCTCTTCTCTCCTGTCTGCCAGTCCAATATCTAAGAGACTGTTTGCCTGAAAGGACAGAGGGTTGTCAGTTCCAAAATCAATTTCAAGGACACATAACACAATGAATTTTACTTTATTTTGTTGTTAATTTATTAATTTTCTTGATTTTATGTTAGTTCATGTTATGTTATTTCATGTCATTTTTTTTCCCTTTGTGACTCTGTTTCAGAACCCAGGCTCACAAGCATTAGCTCAAGCCCAAGTGTAGCCAGGAGTAGGCTGAGGCATTCTTCAGTTTAGCATGAGAAAAGATCCCTTGCAGGCTGGCAAAGGCAAGTCCCAGAGCTGCAGAGAGCAGCAGCAGGAATAGAGGCCAAGCTGTCCGCGGTTCCTGCAGAGGGAGAACCTTGACAAGGAGTTGTGGGACTGACCATGCACAAAAGAGGAGGAAGAAGAAGAAGAAGAAGAAGAAGAAGAGGAAGAAGAGGAAGAAGAGGTGAGTGGTACCGTGGCATCTCTTCCAAAGCGTGACATGTAGCGATGACGAGCAGACTTTTTGCCTTGCACAACTTGTTTGGCTGCTGTGCTTCTTGGGCAGGGATGCATGAGAAGCGCTCTGGTCCCTGCCAGGCGCTTGTGTTAGCTGCAGGGAGAGCTGAGAAGTGGCAGCTGCGGCTGCCAGCATGGTGGAGCATGAGCAGCCGGCTCCCAGGCCAAATGGCCCAAAGCAATGGTGGCAAGGGGCCGTGCTGAGAACTGCAGAGGAAGGCAAAAAACCGCCGGGGACCAGTGCCAATGTGCCCCAGGGGAAAAAGTTCCTTGCTGAGCCCAGTGCTGGCCATGGGCTGTTCCCTGAGCATGTGAGCCAGACCTGGCTCCTTGTCCCACAGGCTGCTCATGCTTGCCAGGAGCTGCCCAAGCCCTATCCTCCCTTGAGCTGGAGCTATCTGGCGGACTTGCCAGAGTGCCCAAGTGCCTCTGAGCTGATAGACTTTGTGGGCAAGAATCCTTGCTGTCCCTGTGTAGGACACCAGTGGGTGTTCCAAAGCACTGCAAGCCCTTGCAAGCCCTTGCAAGCCCTCGACATCCTATCTCTTACGGCTCCTGAGCGTTGCTCTGTAGGAGATGAGGATGGTGAGCTGTGCAGTGCTCCTCAAGAAGGAATTGCCTTGGTCTTGCCACTGCTATCCAGTTGAAAAGGATTTGCATCCATGAGCCGAGCTTGGAAGGTGGCCCTGCCAGCAGATTGTCTTGCAGCGGAGAACCTCCAGCAGCCTCATGCAAGGTTTTCTTCCCTCAGCCCCTGGCCTGTGATTCCAGCAGCTCCTCAAGTGCTTCCTGTCAGATGTGCTGGGGCTGCCCTCGGGCCAGCTCTGGCAGTGGACACGGGAGGCTGCTCCTCTGGATCCTGCGTGGGGCCTGGTGACCACTGCGTTGCCGGGTGCTGGCATTGTGACATGGGGGTGACACAGCCGCATATGTGCAGCCCTTTGGAGGAAGCCTTTGGGGTGCTGGCTCCAAATCAGTCCCTGTACCTACAAAATAGGGGAGTAAGCAACCTAATAGAGTCCCTTTTTTGCAAAAAGACAGTGTGGATTTGTTGCCAGTGCAGCCTTCCTTCCAGTAGCAATACTGCCTGTAGTATCATGTATGGAGGCCTCAGGGCTCGCTCAGGGCTTGTCATGCAGAACTGCAGGCCTGACAGAGCAGAACTGCTCTCCTCTCCTCTCTTCTCCTCTCCTCTCCTCTCCTCTCCTCTCCTCTCCTCTCCTCTCCTCTTCTCTCCTGTCCGCCAGTCCAATATCTAAGAGACTGTTTGCCTGAAAGGACAGAGGGGTTTCAGTTCCAAAATCAATGTCAAGGACACATAACACAATGAATTTTATTTTATTTTGTTGTTAATTTATTAATTTTCTTGATTTTATGTTAATTCATGTTATGTTATTTCATGTCATTTTTTTTCCCTTTGTGACTCTGTTTCAGAACCCAGGCTCACAAGCGTTAGCTCAAGCCCAAGTGTAGCCAGGAGTAGGCTGAGGCATTCTTCAGTTTAGCATGAGAAAAGATCCCTTGCAGGCTTGCACAGGCAAGTCCCAGAGCTGCAGAGAGCAGCAGCAGGAATAGAGGCCAAGCTGTCCGCGGTTCCTGCAGAGGGAGAACCTTGACAAGGAGCTGTGGGACTGACCATGCACAAAAGAGGAAGAAGAAGAAGAAGAAGAAGAAGAAGAAGAAGAAGAAGAAGAAGAAGAAGAAGAGGAAGAAGAGGAAGAAGAGGTGAGTGGTACCGTGGCATCTCTTCCAAAGCGTGACATGTAGCGATGACGAGCAGACTTTTTTCCTTGCACAACTTGTTTGGCTGCTGTGCTTCTTGGGCAGGGATGCATGAGAAGCGCTCTGGTCCCTGCCAGGCGCTTGTGTTAGCTGCAGGGAGAGCTGAGAAGTGGCAGCTGCGGCTGCCAACATGGTGGAGCATGAGCAGCCGGCTCCCAGGCCAAATGGCCCAAAGCAATGGTGGCAAGGGGCCGTGCTGAGAACTGCAGAGGAAGGCAAAAAACCGCCGGGGACCAGTGCCAATGTGCCCCAGGGGAAAAAGTTCCTTGCTGAGCCCAGTGCTGGCCATGGGCTGTTCCCTGAGCATGTGAGCCAGACCTGGCTCCTTGTCCCACAGGCTGCTCATGCTTGCCAGGAGCTGCCCAAGCCCTATCCTCCCTTGAGCTGGAGCTATCTGGCGGACTTGCCAGAGTGCCCAAGTGCCTCTGAGCTGATAGACCTTGTGGGCAAGAATCCTTGCTGTCCCTGTGTAGGACACCAGGGGGTGTTCCAAAGCACTGCAAGCCCTTGCAAGCCCTTGCAAGCCCTCGACATCCTATCTCTTACGGCTCCTGAGCGTTGCTCTGTAGGAGATGAGGATGGTGAGCTGTGCAGTGCTCCTCAAGAAGGAATTGCCTTGGTCTTGCCACTGCTATCCAGTTGAAAAGGATTTGCATCCATGAGCCGAGCTTGGAAGGTGGCCCTGCCAGCAGATTGTCTTGCAGCGGAGAACCTCCAGCAGCCTCATGCAAGGTTTTCTTCCCTCAGCCCCTGGCCTGTGATTCCAGCAGCTCCTCAAGTGCTTCCTGTCAGATGTGCTGGGGCTGCCCCCGGGCCAGCTCTGGCAGTGGACACGGGAGGCTGCTCCTCTGGATCCTGCGTGGGGCCTGGTGACCACTGCGTTGCCGGGTGCTGGCATTGTGACATGGGGGTGACACAGCCGCATATGTGCAGTCCTTTGGAGGAAGCCTTTGGGGTGCTGTCTCCAAATCAGTCCCTGTAGCTACAAAATAAGGGAGTAAGCAACCTAATAGAGTCCCTTTTTTGCAAAAAGACAGTGTGGATTTGTTGCCAGTGCAGCCTTCCTTCCAGTAGCAATACTGCCTGTAGTATCATGTATGGAGGCCTCAGGGCTCGCTCAGGGCTTGTCACGCAGAACTGCAGGCCTGACAGAGCAGAACTGCACTCCTCTCCTCTCCTCTCCTCTCCTCTCCTCTCCTCTCCTCTCCTCTCCTCTCCTCTCCTCTTCTCTTCTCTCCTGTCCACCAGTCCAATGTCTAAGAGACTGTTTGCCTGAAAGGACAGAGGGTTTTCAGTTCCAAAATCAATTTCAAGGACACATAACACAATGAATTTTATTTTATTTTGTTGTTAATTTATTATATTTTCTTGATTCGATGTTAATTCATGTGATGTTATTTCATGTCATTTTTTTTCCCTTTGTGACTCTGTTTCAGAACCCAGGCTCACAAGCATTAGCTCAAGCCCAAGTGTAGCCAGGAGTAGGCTGAGGCATTCTTCAGTTTAGCCTGAGAAAAGATCCCTTGCAGGCTGGCAAAGGCAAGTCCCAGAGCTGCAGAGAGCAGCAGCAGGAATAGAGGCCAAGCTGTCCGCGGTTCCTGCAGAGGGAGAACCTTGACAAGGAGTTGTGGGACTGACCATGCACAAAAGAGGAGGAAGAAGAAGAAGAAGAAGAAGAAGAAGAAGAAGAAGAAGAGGAAGAGGAGGAAGAAGAGGTGAGTGGTACCGTGGCATCTCTTCCAAAGCGTGACATGTAGCGATGACGAGCAGACTTTTTGCCTTGCACAACTTGTTTGGCTGCTGTGCTTCTTGGGCAGGGATGCATGAGAAGCGCTCTGGTCCCTGCCAGGCGCTTGTGTTAGCTGCAGGGAGAGCTGAGAAGTGGCAGCTGCGGCTGCCAGCATGGTGGAGCATGAGCAGCCGGCTCCCAGGCCAAATGGCCCAAAGCAATGGTGGCAAGGGGCTGTGCTGAGAACTGCAGAGGAAGGCAAAAAACCGCCGGGGACCAGTGCCAATGTGCCCCAGGGGAAAAAGTTCCTTGCTGAGCCCAGTGCTGGCCATGGGCTGTTCCCTGAGCATGTGAGCCAGACCTGGCTCCTTGTCCCACAGGCTGCTCATGCTTGCCAGGAGCTGCCTAAGCCCTATCCTCCCTTGAGCTGGAGCTATCTGGTGGACTTGCCAGAGTGCCCAAGTGCCTCTGAGCTGATAGACCTTGTGGGCAAGAATCCTTGCTGTCCCTGTGTAGGACACCAGTGGGTGTTCCAAAGCACTGCAAGCCCTTGCAAGCCCTTGCAAGCCCTCGACATCCTATCTCTTACGGCTCCTGAGCGTTGCTGTGTAGGAGATGAGGATGGTGAGCTGTGCAGTGCTCCTCAAGAAGGAATTGCCTTGGTCTTGCCACTGCTATCCAGTTGAAAAGGATTTGCATCCATGAGCCGAGCTTGGAAGGTGGCCCTGCCAGCAGATTGTCTTGCAGCGGAGAACCTCCAGCAGCCTCATGCAAGGTTTTCTTCCCTCAGCCCCTGGCCTGTGATTCCAGCAGCTCCTCAAGTGCTTCCTGTCAGATGTGCTGGGGCTGCCCCCGGGCCAGCTCTGGCAGTGGACACGGGAGGCTGCTCCTCTGGATCCTGCGTGGGGCCTGGTGACCACTGCGTTGCCGGGTGCTGGCATTGTGACATGGGGGTGACACAGGCGCATATGTGCAGCCCTTTGGAGGAAGCCTTTGGGGTGCTGGCTCCAAATCAGTCCCTGTACCTACAAAATAGGGGAGTAAGCAACCTAATAGAGTCCCTTTTTTGCAAAAAGACAGTGTGCATTTGTTGCCAGTGCAGCCTTCCTTCCAGTAGCAATACTGCCTGTAGTATCATGTATGGAGGCCTCAGGGCTCGCTCAGGGCTTGTCAAGCAGAACTGCAGGCCTGACAGAGCAGAACTGCTCTCCTCTCCTCTCCTCTCCTCTCCTCTCCTCTCCTGTCCTCTCCTCTCCTCTCCTCTCCTCTCCTCTCCTGTCCTCTCCTCTCCTCTCCTCTCCTCTCCTCTTCTCTCCTGTCCGCCAGTCCAATATCTAAGAGACTGTTTGCCTGAAAGGACAGAGGGTTTTCAGTTCCAAAATCAATGTCAAGGACACATAACACAATGAATTTTATTTTATTTTGTTGTTAATTTATTAATTTTCTTGATTTTATGTTAATTCATGTTATGTTATTTCATGTCATTTTTTTTTCCTTTGTGACTCTGTTTCAGAACCCAGGCTCACAAGCATTAGCTCAAGCCCAAGTGTAGCCAGGAGTAGGCTGAGGCATTCTTCAGTTTAGCATGAGAAAAGATCCCTTGCAGGCTGGCAAAGGCAAGTCCCAGAGCTGCAGAGAGCAGCAGCAGGAATAGAGGCCAAGCTGTCCGCGGTTCCTGCAGAGGGAGAACCTTGACAAGGAGTTGTGGGACTGACCATGCACAAAAGAAGAGGAAGAAGAAGAAGAAGAAGAAGAAGAAGAAGAAGAAGGGGAAGAAGAGGAAGAAGAGGTGAGTGGTACCGTGGCATCTCTTCCAAAGCGTGACATGTAGCGATGACGAGCAGACTTTTTGCCTTGCACAACTTGTTTGGCTGCTGTGCTTCTTGGGCAGGGATGCATGAGAAGCGCTCTGGTGTGGTTATCAGCAAACACCTAAGCCCTAGGACAAAGAACAACACGTGACCACAGGTGGCGACTGATAGTCGCGGGAACATCTCCTAATCAACAAACTTTGTTTAGGTAGTCTTGCTAGTCTTGCGCATGTGTTAGAGTGTTTAACCAATCACCTTAAGACACGCTTAACTTAGAACGTATAAATGTATGTGTGTTAGTTCAATAAATCGGACATCTTGCTTGCATCAAGCTGCGTCCCCGTCTCTCAATCGCGACAAATTGGTGACCCCGACGTGATCGCCTATGGTGAAACTGCCGAGGAATGAAGAACCGCCTATCTGGTGGCAGGTCGCGAGTCCCGCAGAACTTTGAATGAGCTGCTGAAAGGAAGCAGGATAAGCCGGCCGGCTACTTAATCCCTCCGTCTGGAACGAGAGGTGAGCTGCGGGAAACTAAAAAAATGGGGAATCAGGCGTCTTCCCCTGAGAGAGACGTTTATGAACTTACGAAAGCGTTGGAAACTAAAGAAATGGGGAATCAAGCGTCTTCCCCTGAGAGAGACGTTTATGAGCTTATGAAAGCGTTGCTTAAAAAGCATGGGAAGAAGACCCTCTCAGGGCAGGATCTTAAGTTAATGCTCAAGTGGGTGCAGGTGAAAATCCCCACAGTAACTGCCTCTTCGATTTTTACACGTGAGCTTTGGGACGATGTAGGGGTTAAATTATGGGATGCGGCTACGGCGGGGGACGAAGAGTCGCAACGTATGCTCCCTAGATGGAGAATTGTTTTTGAGACTGTGAAAGCACAGGAGCAAATGCAACGGGGCTCCTGCGAGGAAGAATCAGCGCTTTCCCAGTTACTCTCTGCCTGTCCCGTAACCTATCCCTTTGATCCGGGGCCTATCGACCCCGAGAAGGAGCCTGACTTATTTCCCCCTGACCCTCATGATGTTTGGAGAGAAATTAAGCGCCAGGCGTTGAAGGAAGGAGAGCTGGAAGTAGCGAGAACTATAGTCGCTCCTGTAATATATCAGAGACGGGGGGGGGCCCAATGGGAAGCACTCTCTTTCTCGGTTATCAAAGAGTTACGTCGTACTGTTACCGAGCACGGGCTATCCTCTCCCTATTTTGCGAGTCTTTTGTCTTCGGTATTTGACACATATGTTATGACTCCACACGATCTGAAGTCTCTTGCGCGGTTGTTATTGACTCCGACTCAATATACGATGTGGGAATCTCAATGGAGAACAGGATTGCAAACAATTTTGCTGGGGTATGTGGGGCATGCTAATGCTGCTTTAGCTGCGTTGACCATAGAACATCTTACAGGGACGGGACGGTTTTCGGACCCTGTCGCTCAAGCTAGGGATATCCCTCGAGAAGCTTTAGAAGCACTCCGAGAGGAAGCGAAAAGGGCTCTGCTGAAAGTTCCTGGTTCAGGCAGACCCCAGAAAGCATTTACTACTATAACCCAAGAACCTCGTGAACCGTATATGCAGTTTATAGATAGATTAAAACAAGCCCTAGAAAGACAGATTGATAATACGGAAGCCCGAGAAATTCTACTCCTTAAGTTAGCCGTAGAAAATGCTAACGCTGACTGCAAAAAACTCTTAAGGTCTCTCCCGAATCAGAATCCTACCCTAATCGAGATGGTGGAAGCCTGTAACAGGATCGGCACCATGGACCATAAATTTGAGGTTATGGCTGCCGCGTTCGCGGCCATGCGTGGGCAAGTTAACCCCGCTCCACCGCCCCAAAACTGTTACGGCTGTGGGAAGCCAGGCCACCTTAAGAAAGATTGCCTCGCTACGAGTGCTTGGAGGCGTTCCCAGATACCCGGGATCTGCCCTAAATGCCAGAAGGGACGGCATTACGCTAATCAATGCAGGTCTAAGCATGATTCTCAGGGACGTCCGATACAGGGAAACCGGTCGCAGAGCGCGGGGCCGCGGCGCGTGCAGACACAAGTTCCGCGGATGGCCCCCCCGCGGGCGCAGGGGGGGGGCGCAGCAGCGTTGCCGACCTCTGCCCAGCAACAGCAGGAAGTGCCGGCTTGGACCTGGCAACCTCCTATGCAGTAACGCTACTTGATTCCTCAGTCCATCTGTTGCCCACGGGTATTGTCGGCCCTTTACCACCCGCAACGCAGGCATTGTTGTTAGGAAGGTCGTCTACGACGCTATCAGGACTTTTTGTATTACCTGGGGTAATAGATGCTGACAGTTCTCAAGAGATTAAAATCATGGCTTGGACTCCGTTTCCTCCTTGTATTATACCAAAGGGAAGTCGGATTGCACAACTAGTTTTAATGCCCAAAGTTGATAATTCTCTGCCTAGTGACCAGTTAATGCCACAGAGGCAAGGAGCTTTTGGCTCCACAGGAGAACCGCAGATTTTATGGGTCCAATCTATCACGCAGAAACGTCCCACATGTCGATGTACTCTCATTCGTGGGAATCAACGGGTTGTACTGTGCGGAATTATTGACACGGGTGCGGATGTTACTGTCATTTCTCAAGCCAAATGGCCTCTCCAATGGCCTCTAGCAGATGTTTCCCAAGCGTTAGCTGGGATAGGGGGATATGGAGCTAGTCGACAGAGCCTAGAACTAATTCAGATACAGGATGCAAGCGGCCAGACAGCATCTGTCAAACCGTTTGTTTTACCTGTCCCCATGGTTTTGTGGGGGCGTGACGTGTTATCCCAATGGGGTATGTCTCTTCAAACTACCCAGGCACATTTTTAGGTGGGGCCATTGAGGGGCGTGAGACCCTAAAATTAATCTGGAAAACTGAAACCCCTGTTTGGGTCGATCAATGGTCCCTACCTATAGAAAAACTTCACGCCCTCCAAGAACTAGTTGCAGAACAACTATCGAAGGGACATATTGTGTCTTCTAACAGCCCCTGGAATTCGCCGGTTTTTGTTATCAAAAAACACACTGGCAAGTGGCGCCTGCTCCATGACCTCCGGAAAATTAATGATGCTATGGAAAGCATGGGAGCCCTACAACCAGGACTTCCATCACCTACTATGATTCCTCGTGATTGGCATTTAACGGTCATTGACCTTAGAGATTGCTTTTTTAATATTCCCTTGCATCCAGATGATGCCCCTAAATTTGCCTTTTCTGTACCAAGCGTCAACATGCAAGCCCCATTACAAAGGTACCACTGGGTTGTGCTGCCACAAGGAATGAAAAACAGTCCCACAATATGTCAATGGTATGTAGCTAAGATACTTAGTCCAATTAGAACCATGATGCGTCATGTCTTACTGTACCATTATATGGACGACATTCTAGTAGCAGCAGAACACCATGAAGTCATGGAGGAAGCCGTAGCCCTTGTCATGGTTGCCATTAAATCGGCAAACCTCTGTATTGCCCTAGAAAAAGTACAACAGACGCCACCGTGGAAGTACTTAGGGTGGCGCATACGAGCTCAAACTGTTATTCCTCAGCCTTTACAAATAGCCACGGAGGTAAAAAACTTACATGATGTACAAAAACTGCTAGGAACAATCAATTGGGTTAGACCCTTGCTTGGCATTACTAATGCAGACCTAAGCCCATTATTTGAAATGCTCAAAGGGGGCTCAGATCTCTGTGCCCCACGGAACCTTAATCCTGAAGCTGTTAACGCCCTACAGAAAGTTGCCATAGCAATTACCAACAGACAAGTGCATCGATGGGCACCTGAGTTACCTTTTCAACTCATCATTTTGCTGGACATTGGGACTCTGATGTAGAAACTGTACAGGGCTCTCCTCAAATAGCAGAATTGTCAGCCGTGGTTCGCGCCTTTCGGAAATGGTCTATCCCTCTCAATGTAATTACTGATTCTGCTTATGTTGCAGGAATTGTTCAACGAGCAGAAGCCTCAGTGCTCCGTGATGTTTCTCATGCAGTCTTGTTTACCTTGCTACAGGAGCTTGTCTTTCTCTTAGATTCTCGCCATCATTCCTATTTTATTATGCATATTAGATCCCATACCTCTTTACCTGGGTTTATGGCCGAGGGAAACCGACAGGCTGATATGCTTACGCTACCTGTACAGGTATTACCCGATCGTGTAGCACAAGCTCGACTTAGCCATTCCTTTTTTCATCAAAATGCTGGAGGTTTAAAACGACAATTTAACCTCACCACGCAGCAGGCAAAAAATATTGTTGCTGTGTGTCCTGATTGCCAAAGACATTCTTTTACATCCGTTGCTGGAGGAGTTAACCCAAGAGGGTTACAGAGTCTGCAGCTTTGGCAAACAGACGTTACGCATTTTCCTGAATTTGGTCGTTTGAAGTATATACATTCTTCTATCGACACCTTTTCGGGTGCATTGTTTGCCTCTTGTCATACAGGAGAAAGAGCGCGAGATGTTCAAAGGCACCTGACGCGAGCCTTTGCCACTTTAGGAATACCCTCACAGATTAAAACTGACAATGGCCCTGCCTATGTCTCTTCATCAATAAATTCCTTCTTAAATTCTTGGGGAATCTCACACACCACCGGCATTCCTCACTCCCCCACAGGCCAATCCCTAATAGAGCGCTCGCACCAATCCCTCAAGTGTTTGTTACAAAAACAAAAAGGGGGAGTAGTAGGGACTGCTACCCCAGAAGAGCGATTACAGAAAGCCTTATATGTCTTTAATTTTTTGAATTGTTCTCTGTTGGACAGTAATCCTCCCATAGTTCGACATTTTAGTACAAACACCCTCGTGGAACCCAGAATCAAGCCACCGGTGCTAATTCGGGACCCTGAAACAGGTAAAGTAATGGGACCCTATCCCCTCGTTACATGGGGTAGAGGCTATGCTTGTGTCTCCACAGAAAGAGGCCCCTGTTGGATTCCAGCGAAAAATGTGAGGCCCTTTCGAGAGGCACTACAGCAGCAGCCCTCTGACGACATCTTGAATCCAGATTCTACGCCCGGTGAAGAGGACACCGCCCTCGAATGAACTCTGTTTTAGAAGCTATGGAGATGGGCAAGGGAATAGTTGTGTTTGCCCTATGGGTATTTACATATGTCAGCATGGGATTTGAATTACACCAAGTTGACCCCCGTACTAATGTATGGCTTACATGGGCAAATCGCACTGGGGTTACAGACTTTTGTCTGTCCCTGGCGCAAGTTGGCGATTCGTTTATGGAAATGTTAGTTAGAGAAGATGTTCTTGAGTTAGTTGGTCATCGACCTTAGGATAGCCAAAATGTTCAATTAAAACAGAAAGGGGGAGATGTGGGTTAGCGAGAGCTGTTGCCTGGGCCTGAGGCCTGTATGCTAATCGAGTGTTGACATGGAACACAACATGCCCGGACAAGGCCCAGGAACAAAGAACTTGTGGTTATCAGCAAACACCTAAGCCCTAGGACAAAGAACAACACGTGACCACAGGTGGCGACTGATAGTCGCGGGAACATCTCCTAATCAACAAACTTTGTTTAGGTAGTCTTGCTAGTCTTGCGCATGTGTTAGAGTGTTTAACCAATCACCTTAAGACACGCTTAACTTAGAACGTATAAATGTATGTGTGTTAGTTCAATAAATCGGACATCTTGCTTGCATCAAGCTGCGTCCCCGTCTCTCAATCGCGACACTCTGGTCCCTGCCAGGCGCTTGTGTTAGCTGCAGGGAGAGCTGAGAAGTGGCAGCTGCGGCTGCCAGCATGGTGGAGCATGAGCAGCCGGCTCCCAGGCCAAATGGCCCAAAGCAATGGTGGCAAGGGGCTGTGCTGAGAACTGCAGAGGAAGGCAAAAAACCGCCGGGGACCAGTGCCAATGTGCCCCAGGGGAAAAAGTTCCTTGCTGAGCCCAGTGCTGGCCATGGGCTGTTCCCTGAGCATGTGAGCCAGACCTGGCTCCTTGTCCCACAGGCTGCTCATGCTTGCCAGGAGCTGCCCAAGCCCTATCCTCCCTTGAGCTGGAGCTATGTCGCGGACTTGCCAGAGTGCCCAAGTGCCTCTGAGCTGATAGACCTTGTGGGCAAGAATCCTTGCTGTCCCTGTGTAGGACACCAGTGGGTGTTCCAAAGCACTGCAAGCCCTTGCAAGCCCTTGCAAGCCCTCGACATCCTATCTCTTACGGCTCCTGAGCGTTGCTGTGTAGGAGATGAGGATGGTGAGCTGTGCAGTGCTCCTCAAGAAGGAATTGCCTTGGTCTTGCCACTGCTATCCAGTTGAAAAGGATTTGCATCCATGAGCCGAGCTTGGAAGGTGGCCCTGCCAGCAGATTGTCTTGCAGCGGAGAACCTCCAGCAGCCTCATGCAAGGTTTTCTTCCCTCAGCCCCTGGCCTGTGATTCCAGCAGCTCCTCAAGTGCTTCCTGTGAGATGTGCTGGGGCTGCCCCCGGGCCAGCTCTGGCAGTGGACACGGGAGGCTGCTCCTCTGGATCCTGCGTGGGGCCTGGTGACCACTGCGTTGCCGGGTGCTGGCATTGTGACATGGGGGTGACACAGCCGCATATGTGCAGCCCTTTGGAGGAAGCCTTTGGGGTGCTGGCTCCAAATCAGTCCCTGTACCTACAAAATAGGGGAGTAAGCAACCTCATAGAGTCCCTTTTTTGCAAAAAGACAGTGTGGATTTGTTGCCAGTGCAGCCTTCCTTCCAGTAGCAATACTGCCTGTAGTATCATGTATGGAGGCCTCAGGGCTCGCTCAGGGCTTGTCACGCAGAACTGCAGGCCTGACAGAGCAGAACTGCTCTCCTCTCCTCTCCTCTCCTCTCCTCTCCTCTCCTCTTCTCTTCTCTCCTGTCCGCCAGTCCAATATCTAAGAGACTGTTTGCCTGAAAGGACAGAGGGTTTTCAGTTCCAAAATCAATGTCAAGGACACATAACACAATGAATTTTATTTTATTTTGTTGTTAATTTATTAATTTTCTTGATTTTATGTTAATTCATGTTATGTTATTTCATGTCATTTTTTTTCCCTTTGTGACTCTGTTTCAGAACCCAGGCTCACAAGCATTAGCTCAAGCCCAAGTGTAGCCAGGAGTAGGCTGAGGCATTCTTCAGTTTAGCATGAGAAAAGATCCCTTGCAGGCTGGCAAAGGCAAGTCCCAGAGCTGCAGAGAGCAGCAGCAGGAATAGAGGCCAAGCTGTCCGCGGTTCCTGCAGAGGGAGAACCTTGACAAGGAGTTGTGGGACTGACCATGCACAAAAGAGGAGGAAGAAGAAGAAGAAGAAGAAGAAGAAGAGGAAGAAGAGGAAGAAGAGGTGAGTGGTACCGTGGCATCTCTTCCAAAGCGTGACATGTAGCGATGACGAGCAGACTTTTTGCCTTGCACAACTTGTTTGGCTGCTGTGCTTCTTGGGCAGGGATGCATGAGAAGCGCTCTGGTCCCTGCCAGGCGCTTGTGTTAGCTGCAGGGAGAGCTGAGAAGTGGCAGCTGCGGCTGCCAGCATGGTGGAGCATGAGCAGCCGGCTCCCAGGCCAAATGGCCCAAAGAAATGGTGGCAAGGGGCCATGCTGAGAACTGCAGAGGAAGGCAAAAAACCGCCGGGGACCAGTGCCAATGTGCCCCAGGGGAAAAAGTTCCTTGCTGAGCCCAGTGCTGGCCATGGGCTGTTCCCTGAGCATGTGAGCCAGACCTGGCTCCTTGTCCCACAGGCTGCTCATGCTTGCCAGGAGCTGCCCAAGCCCTATCCTCCCTTGAGCTGGAGCTATCTGGCGGACTTGCCAGAGTGCCCAAGTGCCTCTGAGCTGATAGACCTTGTGGGCAAGAATCCTTGCTGTCCCTGTGTAGGACACCAGTGGGTGTTCCAAAGCACTGCAAGCCCTTGCAAGCCCTTGCAAGCCCTCGACATCCTATCTCTTACGGTTCCTGAGCGTTGCTCTGTAGAGATGAGGATGGTGAGCTGTGCAGTGCTCCTCAAGAAGGAATTGCCTTGGTCTTGCCACTGCTCTCCAGTTGAAAAGGATTTGCATCCATGAGCCGAGCTTGGAAGGTGGCCCTGCCAGCAGATTGTCTTGCAGCGGAGAACCTCCAGCAGCCTCATGCAAGGTTTTCTTCCCTCAGCCCCTGGCCTGTGATTCCAGCAGCTCCTCAAGTGCTTCCTGTCAGATGTGCTGGGGCTGCCCCCGGGCCAGCTCTGGCAGTGGACACGGGAGGCTGCTCCTCTGGATCCTGCGTGGGGCCTGGTGACCACTGCGTTGCCGGGTGCTGGCATTGTGACATGGGGGTGACACAGCCGCATATGTGCAGCCCTTTGGAGGAAGCCTTTGGGGTGCTGGCTCCAAATCAGTCCCTGTACCTACAAAACAGGGGAGTAAGCAACCTAATAGAGTCCCTTTTTTGCAAAAAGACAGTGTGCATTTGTTGCCAGTGCAGCCTTCCTTCCAGTAGCAATACTGCCTGTAGTATCATGCATGGAGGCCTCAGGGCTCGCTCAGGGCTTGTCACGCAGAACTGCAGGCCTGACAGAGCAGAACTGCTCTCCTCTCCTCTCCTCTCCTCTCCTCTCCTCTTCTCTTCTCTCCTGTCCGCCAGTCCAATATCTAAGAGACTGTTTGCCTGAAAGGACAGAGGGTTTTCAGTTCCAAAATCAATGTCAAGGACACATAACACAATGATTTTTTTTTATTTTGTTGTTAATTTATTAATTTTCTTGATTTTATGTTAATTCATGTTATGTTATTTCATGTCATTCTTTTTCCCTTTGTGACTCTGTTTCAGAACCCAGGCTCACAAGCATTAGCTCAAGCCCAAGTGTAGCCAGGAGTAGGCTGAGGCATTCTTCAGTTTAGCATGAGAAAAGATCCCTTGCAGGCTGGCAAAGGCAAGTCCCAGAGCTGCAGAGAGCAGCAACAGGAATAGAGGCCAAGCTGTCCGCGGTTCCTGCAGAGGGAGAACCTTGACAAGGAGTTGTGGGACTGACCATGCACAAAAGAAGAGGAAGAAGAAGAAGAAGAAGAAGAAGAAGAAGAAGAAGAGGAAGAAGAGGAAGAAGAGGTGAGTGGTACCGTGGCATCTCTTCCAAAGCGTGACATGTAGCGATGACGAGCAGACTTTTTGCCTTGCACAACTTGTTTGGCTGCTGTGCTTCTTGGGCAGGGATGCATGAGAAGCGCTCTGGTGTGGTTATCAGCAAACACCTAAGCCCTAGGACAAAGAACAACACGTGACCACAGGTGGCGACTGATAGTCGCGGGAACATCTCCTAATCAACAAACTTTGTTTAGGTAGTCTTGCTAGTCTTGCGCATGTGTTAGAGTGTTTAACCAATCACCTTAAGACACGCTTAACTTAGAACGTATAAATGTATGTGTGTTAGTTCAATAAATCGGACATCTTGCTTGCATCAAGCTGCGTCCCCGTCTCTCAATCGCGACAAATTGGTGACCCCGACGTGATCGCCTATGGTGAAACTGCCGAGGAATGAAGAACCGCCTATCTGGTGGCAGGTCGCGAGTCCCGCAGAACTTTGAATGAGCTGCTGAAAGGAAGCAGGATAAGCCGGCCGGCTACTTAATCCCTCCGTCTGGAACGAGAGGTGAGCTGCGGGAAACTAAAAAAATGGGGAATCAGGCGTCTTCCCCTGAGAGAGACGTTTATGAACTTACGAAAGCGTTGGAAACTAAAGAAATGGGGAATCAAGCGTCTTCCCCTGAGAGAGACGTTTATGAGCTTATGAAAGCGTTGCTTAAAAAGCATGGGAAGAAGACCCTCTCAGGGCAGGATCTTAAGTTAATGCTCAAGTGGGTGCAGGTGAAAATCCCCACAGTAACTGCCTCTTCGATTTTTACACGTGAGCTTTGGGACGATGTAGGGGTTAAATTATGGGATGCGGCTACGGCGGGGGACGAAGAGTCGCAACGTATGCTCCCTAGATGGAGAATTGTTTTTGAGACTGTGAAAGCACAGGAGCAAATGCAACGGGGCTCCTGCGAGGAAGAATCAGCGCTTTCCCAGTTACTCTCTGCCTGTCCCGTAACCTATCCCTTTGATCCGGGGCCTATCGACCCCGAGAAGGAGCCTGACTTATTTCCCCCTGACCCTCATGATGTTTGGAGAGAAATTAAGCGCCAGGCGTTGAAGGAAGGAGAGCTGGAAGTAGCGAGAACTATAGTCGCTCCTGTAATATATCAGAGACGGGGGGGGGCCCAATGGGAAGCACTCTCTTTCTCGGTTATCAAAGAGTTACGTCGTACTGTTACCGAGCACGGGCTATCCTCTCCCTATTTTGCGAGTCTTTTGTCTTCGGTATTTGACACATATGTTATGACTCCACACGATCTGAAGTCTCTTGCGCGGTTGTTATTGACTCCGACTCAATATACGATGTGGGAATCTCAATGGAGAACAGGATTGCAAACAATTTTGCTGGGGTATGTGGGGCATGCTAATGCTGCTTTAGCTGCGTTGACCATAGAACATCTTACAGGGACGGGACGGTTTTCGGACCCTGTCGCTCAAGCTAGGGATATCCCTCGAGAAGCTTTAGAAGCACTCCGAGAGGAAGCGAAAAGGGCTCTGCTGAAAGTTCCTGGTTCAGGCAGACCCCAGAAAGCATTTACTACTATAACCCAAGAACCTCGTGAACCGTATATGCAGTTTATAGATAGATTAAAACAAGCCCTAGAAAGACAGATTGATAATACGGAAGCCCGAGAAATTCTACTCCTTAAGTTAGCCGTAGAAAATGCTAACGCTGACTGCAAAAAACTCTTAAGGTCTCTCCCGAATCAGAATCCTACCCTAATCGAGATGGTGGAAGCCTGTAACAGGATCGGCACCATGGACCATAAATTTGAGGTTATGGCTGCCGCGTTCGCGGCCATGCGTGGGCAAGTTAACCCCGCTCCACCGCCCCAAAACTGTTACGGCTGTGGGAAGCCAGGCCACCTTAAGAAAGATTGCCTCGCTACGAGTGCTTGGAGGCGTTCCCAGATACCCGGGATCTGCCCTAAATGCCAGAAGGGACGGCATTACGCTAATCAATGCAGGTCTAAGCATGATTCTCAGGGACGTCCGATACAGGGAAACCGGTCGCAGAGCGCGGGGCCGCGGCGCGTGCAGACACAAGTTCCGCGGATGGCCCCCCCGCGGGCGCAGGGGGGGGGCGCAGCAGCGTTGCCGACCTCTGCCCAGCAACAGCAGGAAGTGCCGGCTTGGACCTGGCAACCTCCTATGCAGTAACGCTACTTGATTCCTCAGTCCATCTGTTGCCCACGGGTATTGTCGGCCCTTTACCACCCGCAACGCAGGCATTGTTGTTAGGAAGGTCGTCTACGACGCTATCAGGACTTTTTGTATTACCTGGGGTAATAGATGCTGACAGTTCTCAAGAGATTAAAATCATGGCTTGGACTCCGTTTCCTCCTTGTATTATACCAAAGGGAAGTCGGATTGCACAACTAGTTTTAATGCCCAAAGTTGATAATTCTCTGCCTAGTGACCAGTTAATGCCACAGAGGCAAGGAGCTTTTGGCTCCACAGGAGAACCGCAGATTTTATGGGTCCAATCTATCACGCAGAAACGTCCTACATGTCGATGTACTCTCATTCGTGGGAATCAACGGGTTGTACTGTGCGGAATTATTGACACGGGTGCGGATGTTACTGTCATTTCTCAAGCCAAATGGCCTCTCCAATGGCCTCTAGCAGATGTTTCCCAAGCGTTAGCTGGGATAGGGGGATATGGAGCTAGTCGACAGAGCCTAGAACTAATTCAGATACAGGATGCAAGCGGCCAGACAGCATCTGTCAAACCGTTTGTTTTACCTGTCCCCATGGTTTTGTGGGGGCGTGACGTGTTATCCCAATGGGGTATGTCTCTTCAAACTACCCAGGCACATTTTTAGGTGGGGCCATTGAGGGGCGTGAGACCCTAAAATTAATCTGGAAAACTGAAACCCCTGTTTGGGTCGATCAATGGTCCCTACCTATAGAAAAACTTCACGCCCTCCAAGAACTAGTTGCAGAACAACTATCGAAGGGACATATTGTGTCTTCTAACAGCCCCTGGAATTCGCCGGTTTTTGTTATCAAAAAACACACTGGCAAGTGGCGCCTGCTCCATGACCTCCGGAAAATTAATGATGCTATGGAAAGCATGGGAGCCCTACAACCAGGACTTCCATCACCTACTATGATTCCTCGTGATTGGCATTTAACGGTCATTGACCTTAGAGATTGCTTTTTTAATATTCCCTTGCATCCAGATGATGCCCCTAAATTTGCCTTTTCTGTACCAAGCGTCAACATGCAAGCCCCATTACAAAGGTACCACTGGGTTGTGCTGCCACAAGGAATGAAAAACAGTCCCACAATATGTCAATGGTATGTAGCTAAGATACTTAGTCCAATTAGAACCATGATGCGTCATGTCTTACTGTACCATTATATGGACGACATTCTAGTAGCAGCAGAACACCATGAAGTCATGGAGGAAGCCGTAGCCCTTGTCATGGTTGCCATTAAATCGGCAAACCTCTGTATTGCCCTAGAAAAAGTACAACAGACGCCACCGTGGAAGTACTTAGGGTGGCGCATACGAGCTCAAACTGTTATTCCTCAGCCTTTACAAATAGCCACGGAGGTAAAAAACTTACATGATGTACAAAAACTGCTAGGAACAATCAATTGGGTTAGACCCTTGCTTGGCATTACTAATGCAGACCTAAGCCCATTATTTGAAATGCTCAAAGGGGGCTCAGATCTCTGTGCCCCACGGAACCTTAATCCTGAAGCTGTTAACGCCCTACAGAAAGTTGCCATAGCAATTACCAACAGACAAGTGCATCGATGGGCACCTGAGTTACCTTTTCAACTCATCATTTTGCTGGACATTGGGACTCTGATGTAGAAACTGTACAGGGCTCTCCTCAAATAGCAGAATTGTCAGCCGTGGTTCGCGCCTTTCGGAAATGGTCTATCCCTCTCAATGTAATTACTGATTCTGCTTATGTTGCAGGAATTGTTCAACGAGCAGAAGCCTCAGTGCTCCGTGATGTTTCTCATGCAGTCTTGTTTACCTTGCTACAGGAGCTTGTCTTTCTCTTAGATTCTCGCCATCATTCCTATTTTATTATGCATATTAGATCCCATACCTCTTTACCTGGGTTTATGGCCGAGGGAAACCGACAGGCTGATATGCTTACGCTACCTGTACAGGTATTACCCGATCGTGTAGCACAAGCTCGACTTAGCCATTCCTTTTTTCATCAAAATGCTGGAGGTTTAAAACGACAATTTAACCTCACCACGCAGCAGGCAAAAAATATTGTTGCTGTGTGTCCTGATTGCCAAAGACATTCTTTTACATCCGTTGCTGGAGGAGTTAACCCAAGAGGGTTACAGAGTCTGCAGCTTTGGCAAACAGACGTTACGCATTTTCCTGAATTTGGTCGTTTGAAGTATATACATTCTTCTATCGACACCTTTTCGGGTGCATTGTTTGCCTCTTGTCATACAGGAGAAAGAGCGCGAGATGTTCAAAGGCACCTGACGCGAGCCTTTGCCACTTTAGGAATACCCTCACAGATTAAAACTGACAATGGCCCTGCCTATGTCTCTTCATCAATAAATTCCTTCTTAAATTCTTGGGGAATCTCACACACCACCGGCATTCCTCACTCCCCCACAGGCCAATCCCTAATAGAGCGCTCGCACCAATCCCTCAAGTGTTTGTTACAAAAACAAAAAGGGGGAGTAGTAGGGACTGCTACCCCAGAAGAGCGATTACAGAAAGCCTTATATGTCTTTAATTTTTTGAATTGTTCTCTGTTGGACAGTAATCCTCCCATAGTTCGACATTTTAGTACAAACACCCTCGTGGAACCCAGAATCAAGCCACCGGTGCTAATTCGGGACCCTGAAACAGGTAAAGTAATGGGACCCTATCCCCTCGTTACATGGGGTAGAGGCTATGCTTGTGTCTCCACAGAAAGAGGCCCCTGTTGGATTCCAGCGAAAAATGTGAGGCCCTTTCGAGAGGCACTACAGCAGCAGCCCTCTGACGACATCTTGAATCCAGATTCTACGCCCGGTGAAGAGGACACCGCCCTCGAATGAACTCTGTTTTAGAAGCTATGGAGATGGGCAAGGGAATAGTTGTGTTTGCCCTATGGGTATTTACATATGTCAGCATGGGATTTGAATTGCACCAAGTTGACCCCCGTACTAATGTATGGCTTACATGGGCAAATCGCACTGGGGTTACAGACTTTTGTCTGTCCCTGGCGCAAGTTGGCGATTCGTTTATGGAAATGTTAGTTAGAGAAGATGTTCTTGAGTTAGTTGGTCATCGACCTTAGGATAGCCAAAATGTTCAATTAAAACAGAAAGGGGGAGATGTGGGTTAGCGAGAGCTGTTGCCTGGGCCTGAGGCCTGTATGCTAATCGAGTGTTGACATGGAACACAACATGCCCGGACAAGGCCCAGGAACAAAGAACTTGTGGTTATCAGCAAACACCTAAGCCCTAGGACAAAGAACAACACGTGACCACAGGTGGCGACTGATAGTCGCGGGAACATCTCCTAATCAACAAACTTTGTTTAGGTAGTCTTGCTAGTCTTGCGCATGTGTTAGAGTGTTTAACCAATCACCTTAAGACACGCTTAACTTAGAACGTATAAATGTATGTGTGTTAGTTCAATAAATCGGACATCTTGCTTGCATCAAGCTGCGTCCCCGTCTCTCAATCGCGACACTCTGGTCCCTGCCAGGCGCTTGTGTTAGCTGCAGGGAGAGCTGAGAAGTGGCAGCTGCGGCTGCCAGCATGGTGGAGCATGAGCAGCCGGCTCCCAGGCCAAATGGCCCAAAGCAATGGTGGCAAGGGGCTGTGCTGAGAACTGCAGAGGAAGGCAAAAAACCGCCGGGGACCAGTGCCAATGTGCCCCAGGGGAAAAAGTTCCTTGCTGAGCCCAGTGCTGGCCATGGGCTGTTCCCTGAGCATGTGAGCCAGACCTGGCTCCTTGTCCCACAGGCTGCTCATGCTTGCCAGGAGCTGCCCAAGCCCTATCCTCCCTTGAGCTGGAGCTATCTGGTGGACTTGCCAGAGTGCCCAAGTGCCTCTGAGCTGATAGACCTTGTGGGCAAGAATCCTTGCTGTCCCTGTGTAGGACACCAGTGGGTGTTCCAAAGCACTGCAAGCCCTTGCAAGCCCTTGCAAGCCCTCGACATCCTATCTCTTACGGCTCCTGAGCGTTGCTGTGTAGGAGATGAGGATGGTGAGCTGTGCAGTGCTCCTCAAGAAGGAATTGCCTTGGTCTTGCCACTGCTATCCAGTTGAAAAGGATTTGCATCCATGAGCCGAGCTTGGAAGGTGGCCCTGCCAGCAGATTGTCTTGCAGCGGAGAACCTCCAGCAGCCTCATGCAAGGTTTTCTTCCCTCAGCCCCTGGCCTGTGATTCCAGCAGCTCCTCAAGTGCTTCCTGTGAGATGTGCTGGGGCTGCCCCCGGGCCAGCTCTGGCAGTGGACACGGGAGGCTGCTCCTCTGGATCCTGCGTGGGGCCTGGTGACCACTGCGTTGCCGGGTGCTGGCATTGTGACATGGGGGTGACACAGCCGCATATGTGCAGCCCTTTGGAGGAAGCCTTTGGGGTGCTGGCTCCAAATCAGTCCCTGTACCTACAAAATAGGGGAGTAAGCAACCTAATAGAGTCCCTTTTTTGCAAAAAGACAGTGTGGATTTGTTGCCAGTGCAGCCTTCCTTCCAGTAGCAATACTGCCTGTAGTATCATGTATGGAGGCCTCAGGGCTCGCTCAGGGCTTGTCATGCAGAACTGCAGGCCTGACAGAGCAGAACTGCTCTCCTCTCCTCTCCTCTCCTCTCCTCTCCTCTCCTCTTCTCTTCTCTCCTGTCCGCCAGTCCAATATCTAAGAGACTGTTTGCCTGAAAGGACAGAGGGTTTTCAGTTCCAAAATCAATGTCAAGGACACATAACACAATGAATTTTATTTTATTTTGTTGTTAATTTATTAATTTTCTTGATTTTATGTTAATTCATGTTATGTTATTTCATGTCATTTTTTTTCCCTTTGTGACTCTGTTTCAGAACCCAGGCTCACAAGCATTAGCTCAAGCCCAAGTGTAGCCAGGAGTAGGCTGAGGCATTCTTCAGTTTAGCATGAGAAAAGATCCCTTGCAGGCTGGCAAAGGCAAGTCCCAGAGCTGCAGAGAGCAGCAGCAGGAATAGAGGCCAAGCTGTCCGCGGTTCCTGCAGAGGGAGAACCTTGACAAGGAGTTGTGGGACTGACCATGCACAAAAGAGGAGGAAGAAGAAGAAGAAGAAGAAGAAGAAGAGGAAGAAGAGGAAGAAGAGGTGAGTGGTACCGTGGCATCTCTTCCAAAGCGTGACATGTAGCGATGACGAGCAGACTTTTTGCCTTGCACAACTTGTTTGGCTGCTGTGCTTCTTGGGCAGGGATGCATGAGAAGCGCTCTGGTCCCTGCCAGGCGCTTGTGTTAGCTGCAGGGAGAGCTGAGAAGTGGCAGCTGCGGCTGCCAGCATGGTGGAGCATGAGCAGCCGGCTCCCAGGCCAAATGGCCCAAAGAAATGGTGGCAAGGGGCCATGCTGAGAACTGCAGAGGAAGGCAAAAAACCGCCGGGGACCAGTGCCAATGTGCCCCAGGGGAAAAAGTTCCTTGCTGAGCCCAGTGCTGGCCATGGGCTGTTCCCTGAGCATGTGAGCCAGACCTGGCTCCTTGTCCCACAGGCTGCTCATGCTTGCCAGGAGCTGCCCAAGCCCTATCCTCCCTTGAGCTGGAGCTATCTGGCGGACTTGCCAGAGTGCCCAAGTGCCTCTGAGCTGATAGACCTTGTGGGCAAGAATCCTTGCTGTCCCTGTGTAGGACACCAGTGGGTGTTCCAAAGCACTGCAAGCCCTTGCAAGCCCTTGCAAGCCCTCGACATCCTATCTCTTACGGTTCCTGAGCGTTGCTCTGTAGGAGATGAGGATGGTGAGCTGTGCAGTGCTCCTCAAGAAGGAATTGCCTTGGTCTTGCCACTGCTCTCCAGTTGAAAAGGATTTGCATCCATGAGCCGAGCTTGGAAGGTGGCCCTGCCAGCAGATTGTCTTGCAGCGGAGAACCTCCAGCAGCCTCATGCAAGGTTTTCTTCCCTCAGCCCCTGGCCTGTGATTCCAGCAGCTCCTCAAGTGCTTCCTGTCAGATGTGCTGGGGCTGCCCCCGGGCCAGCTCTGGCAGTGGACACGGGAGGCTGCTCCTCTGGATCCTGCGTGGGGCCTGGTGACCACTGCGTTGCCGGGTGCTGGCATTGTGACATGGGGGTGACACAGCCGCATATGTGCAGCCCTTTGGAGGAAGCCTTTGGGGTGCTGGCTCCAAATCAGTCCCTGTACCTACAAAACAGGGGAGTAAGCAACCTAATAGAGTCCCTTTTTTGCAAAAAGACAGTGTGCATTTGTTGCCAGTGCAGCCTTCCTTCCAGTAGCAATACTGCCTGTAGTATCATGCATGGAGGCCTCAGGGCTCGCTCAGGGCTTGTCACGCAGAACTGCAGGCCTGACAGAGCAGAACTGCTCTCCTCTCCTCTCCTCTCCTCTCCTCTCCTCTTCTCTTCTCTCCTGTCCGCCAGTCCAATATCTAAGAGACTGTTTGCCTGAAAGGACAGAGGGTTTTCAGTTCCAAAATCAATGTCAAGGACACATAACACAATGATTTTTTTTTATTTTGTTGTTAATTTATTAATTTTCTTGATTTTATGTTAATTCATGTTATGTTATTTCATGTCATTCTTTTTCCCTTTGTGACTCTGTTTCAGAACCCAGGCTCACAAGCATTAGCTCAAGCCCAAGTGTAGCCAGGAGTAGGCTGAGGCATTCTTCAGTTTAGCATGAGAAAAGATCCCTTGCAGGCTGGCAAAGGCAAGTCCCAGAGCTGCAGAGAGCAGCAGCAGGAATAGAGGCCAAGCTGTCCGCGGTTCCTGCAGAGGGAGAACCTTGACAAGGAGTTGTGGGACTGACCATGCACAAAAGAGGAGGAAGAAGAAGAAGAAGAAGAAGAAGAAGAGGAAGAAGAGGAAGAAGAGGTGAGTGGTACCGTGGCATCTCTTCCAAAGCGTGACATGTAGCGATGACGAGCAGACTTTTTGCCTTGCACAACTTGTTTGGCTGCTGTGCTTCTTGGGCAGGGATGCATGAGAAGCGCTCTGGTCCCTGCCAGGCGCTTGTGTTAGCTGCAGGGAGAGCTGAGAAGTGGCAGCTGCGGCTGCCAGCATGGTGGAGCATGAGCAGCCGGCTCCCAGGCCAAATGGCCCAAAGAAATGGTGGCAAGGGGCCATGCTGAGAACTGCAGAGGAAGGCAAAAAACCGCCGGGGACCAGTGCCAATGTGCCCCAGGGGAAAAAGTTCCTTGCTGAGCCCAGTGCTGGCCATGGGCTGTTCCCTGAGCATGTGAGCCAGACCTGGCTCCTTGTCCCACAGGCTGCTCATGCTTGCCAGGAGCTGCCCAAGCCCTATCCTCCCTTGAGCTGGAGCTATCTGGCGGACTTGCCAGAGTGCCCAAGTGCCTCTGAGCTGATAGACCTTGTGGGCAAGAATCCTTGCTGTCCCTGTGTAGGACACCAGTGGGTGTTCCAAAGCACTGCAAGCCCTTGCAAGCCCTTGCAAGCCCTCGACATCCTATCTCTTACGGTTCCTGAGCGTTGCTCTGTAGGAGATGAGGATGGTGAGCTGTGCAGTGCTCCTGAAGAAGGAATTGCCTTGGTCTTGCCACTGCTATCCAGTTGAAAAGGATTTGCATCCATGAGCAGAGCTTGGAAGGTGGCCCTGCCAGCAGATTGTCTTGCAGCGGAGAACCTCCAGCAGCCTCATGCAAGGTTTTCTTCCCTCAGCCCCTGGCCTGTGATTCCAGCAGCTCCTCAAGTGCTTCCTGTGAGATGTGCTGGGGCTGCCCCCGGGCCAGCTCTGGCAGTGGACACGGGAGGCTGCTCCTCTGGATCCTGCGTGGGGCCTGGTGACCACTGCGTTGCCGGGTGCTGGCATTGTGACATGGGGGTGACACAGCCGCATATGTGCAGCCCTTTGGAGGAAGCCTTTGGGGTGCTGGCTCCAAATCAGTCCCTGTACCTACAAAATAGGGGAGTAAGCAACCTAATAGAGTCCCTTTTTTGCAAAAAGACAGTGTGGATTTGTTGCCAGTGCAGCCTTCCTTCCAGTAGCAATACTGCCTGTAGTATCATGTATGGAGGCCTCAGGGCTCGCTCAGGGCTTGTCACGCAGAACTGCAGGCCTGACAGAGCAGAACTGCTCTCCTCTCCTCTCCTCTCCTCTCCTCTCCTCTCCTCTCCTCTCCTCTTCTCTTCTCTTCTCTCCTGTCCGCCAGTCCAATATCTAAGAGACTGTTTGCCTGAAAGGACAGAGGGTTTTCAGTTCCAAAATCAATGTCAAGGACACATAACACAATGATTTTATTTTATTTTGTTGTTAATTTATTAATTTTCTTGATTTTATGTTAATTCATGTTATGTTATTTCATGTCATTCTTTTTCCCTTTGTGACTCTGTTTCAGAACCCAGGCTCACAAGCATTAGCTCAAGCCCAAGTGTAGCCAGGAGTAGGCTGAGGCATTCTTCAGTTTAGCATGAGAAAAGATCCCTTGCAGGCTGGCAAAGGCAAGTCCCAGAGCTGCAGAGAGCAGCAGCAGGAATAGAGGCCAAGCTGTCCGCGGTTCCTGCAGAGGGAGAACCTTGACAAGGAGTTGTGGGACTGACCATGCACAAAAGAGGAGGAAGAAGAAGAAGAAGAAGAAGAAGAAGAGGAAGAAGAGGAAGAAGAGGTGAGTGGTACCGTGGCATCTCTTCCAAAGCGTGACATGTAGCGATGACGAGCAGACTTTTTGCCTTGCACAACTTGTTTGGCTGCTGTGCTTCTTGGGCAGGGATGCATGAGAAGCGCTCTGGTCCCTGCCAGGCGCTTGTGTTAGCTGCAGGGAGAGCTGAGAAGTGGCAGCTGCGGCTGCCAGCATGGTGGAGCATGAGCAGCCGGCTCCCAGGCCAAATGGCCCAAAGCAATGGTGGCAAGGGGCGGTGCTGAGAACTGCAGAGGAAGGCAAAAAACCGCCGGGGACCAGTGCCAATGTGCCCCAGGGGAAAAAGTTCCTTGCTGAGCCCAGTGCTGGCCATGGGCTGTTCCCTGAGCATGTGAGCCAGACCTGGCTCCTTGTCCCACAGGCTGCTCATGCTTCCCAGGAGCTGCCCAAGCCCTATCCTCCCTTGAGCTGGAGCTATCTGGCAGACTTGCCAGAGTGCCCAAGTGTCTCTGAGCTGATAGACCTTGTGGGCAAGAATCCTTGCTGTCCCTGTGTAGGACACCAGTGGGTGTTCCAAAGCACTGCAAGCCCTTGCAAGCCCTTGCAAGCCCTCGACATCCTATCTCTTACGGCTCCTGAGCGTTGCTCTGTAGGAGATGAGGATGGTGAGCTGTGCAGTGCTCCTCAAGAAGGAATTGCCTTGGTCTTGCCACTGCTCTCCAGTTGAAAAGGATTTGCATCCATGAGCCGAGCTTGGAAGGTGGCCCTGCCAGCAGATTGTCTTGCAGCGGAGAACCTCCAGCAGCCTCATACAAGGTTTTCTTCCCTCAGCCCCTGGCCTGTGATTCCAGCAGCTCCTCAAGTGCTTCCTGTGAGATGTGCTGGGGCTGCCCCCGGGCCAGCTCTGGCAGTGGACACGGGAGGCTGCTCCTCTGGATCCTGCGTGGGGCCTGGTGACCACTGCGTTGCCGGGTGCTGGCATTGTGACATGGGGGTGACACAGCCGCATATGTGCAGCCCTTTGGAGGAAGCCTTTGGGGTGCTGGCTCCAAATCAGTCCCTGTACCTACAAAATAGGGGAGTAAGCAACCTAATAGAGTCCCTTTTTTGCAAAAAGACAGTGTGGATTTGTTGCCAGTGCAGCCTTCCTTCCAGTAGCAATACTGCCTGTAGTATCATGTATGGAGGCCTCAGGGCTCGCTCAGGGCTTGTCACGCAGAACTGCAGGCCTGACAGAGCAGAACTGCTCTCCTCTCCTCTCCTCTCCTCTCCTCTCCTCTCCTCTCCTCTCCTCTCCTCTTCTCTTCTCTTCTCTCCTGTCCGCCAGTCCAATATCTAAGAGACTGTTTGCCTGAAAGGACAGAGGGTTTTCAGTTCCAAAATCAATGTCAAGGACACATAACACAATGATTTTATTTTATTTTGTTGTTAATTTATTAATTTTCTTGATTTTATGTTAATTCATGTTATGTTATTTCATGTCATTCTTTTTCCCTTTGTGACTCTGTTTCAGAACCCAGGCTCACAAGCATTAGCTCAAGCCCAAGTGTAGCCAGGAGTAGGCTGAGGCATTCTTCAGTTTAGCATGAGAAAAGATCCCTTGCAGGCTGGCAAAGGCAAGTCCCAGAGCTGCAGAGAGCAGCAGCAGGAATAGAGGCCAAGCTGTCCGCGGTTCCTGCAGAGGGAGAACCTTGACAAGGAGTTGTGGGACTGACCATGCACAAAAGAGGAGGAAGAAGAAGAAGAAGAAGAAGAAGAAGAGGAAGAAGAGGAAGAAGAGGTGAGTGGTACCGTGGCATCTCTTCCAAAGCGTGACATGTAGCGATGACGAGCAGACTTTTTGCCTTCCACAACTTGTTTGGCTGCTGTGCTTCTTGGGCAGGGATGCATGAGAAGCGCTCTGGTCCCTGCCAGGCGCTTGTGTTAGCTGCAGGGAGAGCTGAGAAGTGGCAGCTGCGGCTGCCAGCATGGTGGAGCATGAGCAGCCGGCTCCCAGGCCAAATGGCCCAAAGCAATGGTGGCAAGGGGCGGTGCTGAGAACTGCAGAGGAAGGCAAAAAACCGCCGGGGACCAGTGCCAATGTGCCCCAGGGGAAAAAGTTCCTTGCTGAGCCCAGTGCTGGCCATGGGCTGTTCCCTGAGCATGTGAGCCAGACCTGGCTCCTTGTCCCACAGGCTGCTCATGCTTCCCAGGAGCTGCCCAAGCCCTATCCTCCCTTGAGCTGGAGCTATCTGGCAGACTTGCCAGAGTGCCCAAGTGTCTCTGAGCTGATAGACCTTGTGGGCAAGAATCCTTGCTGTCCCTGTGTAGGACACCAGTGGGTGTTCCAAAGCACTGCAAGCCCTTGCAAGCCCTTGCAAGCCCTCGACATCCTATCTCTTACGGCTCCTGAGCGTTGCTCTGTAGGAGATGAGGATGGTGAGCTGTGCAGTGCTCCTCAAGAAGGAATTGCCTTGGTCTTGCCACTGCTCTCCAGTTGAAAAGGATTTGCATCCATGAGCCGAGCTTGGAAGGTGGCCCTGCCAGCAGATTGTCTTGCAGCGGAGAACCTCCAGCAGCCTCATACAAGGTTTTCTTCCCTCAGCCCCTGGCCTGTGATTCCAGCAGCTCCTCAAGTGCTTCCTGTGAGATGTGCTGGGGCTGCCCCCGGGCCAGCTCTGGCAGTGGACACGGGAGGCTGCTCCTCTGGATCCTGCGTGGGGCCTGGTGACCACTGCGTTGCCGGGTGCTGGCATTGTGACATGGGGGTGACACAGCCGCATATGTGCAGCCCTTTGGAGGAAGCCTTTGGGGTGCTGGCTCCAAATCAGTCCCTGTACCTACAAAATAGGGGAGTAAGCAACCTAATAGAGTCCCTTTTTTGCAAAAAGACAGTGTGCATTTGTTGCCAGTGCAGCCTTCCTTCCAGTAGCAATACTGCCTGTAGTATCATGCATGGAGGCCTCAGGGCTCGCTCAGGGCTTGTCACGCAGAACTGCAGGCCTGACAGAGCAGAACTGCTCTCCTCTCCTCTCCTCTCCTCTCCTCTCCTCTCCTCTCCTCTCCTCTCCTCTCCTCTCCTCTCCTGTCCTCTCCTCTCCTCTCCTCTCCTCTTCTCTTCTCTCCTGTCCGCCAGTCCAATATCTAAGAGACTGTTTGCCTGAAAGGACAGAGGGGTTTCAGTTCCAAAATCAATGTCAAGGACACATAACACAATGATTTTTTTTTATTTTGTTGTTAATTTATTAATTTTCTTGATTTTATGTTAATTCATGTTATGTTATTTCATGTCATTTTTTTTCCCTTTGTGACTCTGTTTCAGAACCCAGGCTCACAAGCATTAGCTCAAGCCCAAGTGTAGCCAGGAGTAGGCTGAGGCATTCTTCAGTTTAGCATGAGAAAAGATCCCTTGCAGGCTGGCAAAGGCAAGTCCCAGAGCTGCAGAGAGCAGCAGCAGGAATAGAGGCCAAGCTGTCCGCGGTTCCTGCAGAGGGAGAACCTTGACAAGGAGTTGTGGGACTGACCATGCACAAAAGAGGAGGAAGAAGAAGAAGAAGAAGAAGAAGAAGAGGAAGAAGAGGAAGAAGAGGTGAGTGGTACCGTGGCATCTCTTCCAAAGCGTGACATGTAGCGATGACGAGCAGACTTTTTGCCTTCCACAACTTGTTTGGCTGCTGTGCTCCTTGGGCAGGGATGCATGAGAAGCGCTCTGGTCCCTGCCAGGCGCTTGTGTTAGCTGCAGGGAGAGCTGAGAAGTGGCAGCTGCGGCTGCCAGCATGGTGGAGCATGAGCAGCCGGCTCCCAGGCCAAATGGCCCAAAGCAATGGTGGCAAGGGGCCGTGCTGAGAACTGCAGAGGAAGGCAAAAAACTGCCGGGGACCAGTGCCAATGTGCCCCAGGGGAAAAAGTTCCTTGCTGAGCCCAGTGCTGGCCATGGGCTGTTCCCTGAGCATGTGAGCCAGACCTGGCTCCTTGTCCCACAGGCTGCTCATGCTTGCCAGGAGCTGCCCAAGCCCTATCCTCCCTTGAGCTGGAGCTATCTGGCAGACTTGCCAGAGTGCCCAAGTGCCTCTGAGCTGATAGACCTTGTGGGCAAGAATCCTTGCTGTCCCTGTGTAGGACACCAGTGGGTGTTCCAAAGCACTGCAAGCCCTTGCAAGCCCTTGCAAGCCCTCGACATCCTATCTCTTACGGCTCCTGAGCGTTGCTCTGTAGGAGATGAGGATGGTGAGCTGTGCAGTGCTCCTCAAGAAGGAATTGCCTTGGTCTTGCCACTGCTATCCAGTTGAAAAGGATTTGCATCCATGAGCCGAGCTTGGAAGGTGGCCCTGCCAGCAGATTGTCTTGCAGCGGAGAACCTCCAGCAGCCTCATGCAAGGTTTTCTTCCCTCAGCCCCTGGCCTGTGATTCCAGCAGCTCCTCAAGTGCTTCCTGTCAGATGTGCTGGGGCTGCCCCCGGGCCAGCTCTGGCAGTGGACACGGGAGGCTGCTCCTCTGGATCCTGCGTGGGGCCTGGTGACCACTGCGTTGCCGGGTGCTGGCATTGTGACATGGGGGTGACACAGCCGCATATGTGCAGTCCTTTGGAGGAAGCCTTTGGGGTGCTGTCTCCAAATCAGTCCCTGTAGCTACAAAATAGGGGAGTAAGCAACCTAATAGAGTCCCTTTTTTGCAAAAAGACAGTGTGGATTTGTTGCCAGTGCAGCCTTCCTTCCAGTAGCAATACTGCCTGTAGTATCATATATGGAGGCCTCAGGGCTCGCTCAGGGCTTGTCACGCAGAACTGCAGGCCTGACAGAGCAGAACTGCTCTCCTCTCCTCTCCTCTCCTCTCCTCTCCTCTCCTCTCCTCTCCTCTCCTCTCCTCTCCTCTCCTCTCCTCTCCTCTCCTCTCCTCTCCTCTCCTCTCCTCTCCTCTCCTCTCCTCTCCTCTTCTCTTCTCTCCTGTCTGCCAGTCCAATATCTAAGAGACTGTTTGCCTGAAAGGACAGAGGGTTTTCAGTTCCAAAATCAATTTCAAGGACACATAACACAATGAATTTTATTTGATTTTGTTGTTAATTTATTAATTTTCTTGATTTGATGTTAATTCATGTTATGTTATTTCATGTCATTTTTTTTCCCTTTGTGACTCTGTTTCAGAACCCAGGCTCACAAGCATTAGCTCAAGCCCAAGTGTAGCCAGGAGTAGGCTGAGGCATTCTTCAGTTTAGCCTGAGAAAAGATCCCTTGCAGGCTGGCAAAGGCAAGTCCCAGAGCTGCAGAGAGCAGCAGCAGGAATAGAGGCCAAGCTGTCCGCGGTTCCTGCAGAGGGAGAACCTTGACAAGGAGTTGTGGGACTGACCATGCACAAAAGAGGAGGAAGAAGAAGAAGAAGAAGAAGAAGAAGAGGAAGAAGAGGAAGAAGAGGTGAGTGGTACCGTGGCATCTCTTCCAAAGCGTGACATGTAGCGATGACGAGCAGACTTTTTGCCTTGCACAACTTGTTTGGCTGCTGTGCTTCTTGGGCAGGGATGCATGAGAAGCGCTCTGGTCCCTGCCAGGCGCTTGTGTTACCCGCAGGGAGAGCTGAGAAGTGGCAGCTGTGGCTGGCAGCATGGTGGAGCATGAGCAGCCGGCTCCCAGGCCAAATGGCCCAAAGAAATGGTGGCAAGGGGCGGTGCTGAGAACTGCAGAGGAAGGCAAAAAACCGCCGAGGTCCAGTGCCAATGTGCCCCGGGGGAAAAAGTTCCTTGCTGAGCCCAGTGCTGGCCATGGGCTGTTCCCTGAGCATGTGAGCCAGACCTGGCTCCTTGTCCCACAGGCTGCTCATGCTTCCCAGGAGCTGCCCAAGCCCTATCCTCCCTTGAGCTGGAGCTATGTCGCGGACTTGCCAGAGTGCCCAGCTGCCTCTGAGCGGATAGACCTTGTGGGCAAGAATCCTTGCTGTCCCTGTGTAGGACACCAGTGGGTGTTCCAAAGCACTGCAAGCCCTTGCAAGCCCTTGCAAGCCCTCGACATCCTATCTCTTACGGCTCCTGAGCGTTGCTGTGTAGGAGATGAGGATGGTGAGCTGTGCAGTGCTCCTCAAGAAGGAATTGCCTTGGTCTTGCCACTGCTATCCAGTTGAAAAGGATTTGCATCCATGAGCCGAGCTTGGAAGGTGGCCCTGCCAGCAGATTGTCTTGCAGCGGAGAACCTCCAGCAGCCTCATGCAAGGTTTTCTTCCCTCAGCCCCTGGCCTGTGATTCCAGCAGCTCCTCAAGTGCTTCCTGTGAGATGTGCTGGGGCTGCCCTCGGGCCAGCTCTGGCAGTGGACACGGGAGGCTGCTCCTCTGGATCCTGCGTGGGGCCTGGTGACCACTGCGTTGCCGGGTGCTGGCATTGTGACATGGGGGTGGCACAGCCGCATATGTGCAGCCCTGTGGAGGAAGCCTTTGGGGTGCTGGCTCCAAATCAGTCCCTGTGGCTACAAAATAGGGGAGTAAGCAACCTAATAGAGTCCCTTTTTTGCAAAAAGACAGTGTGGATTTGTTGCCAGTGCAGCCTTCCTTCCAGTAGCAATACTGCCTGTGGTATCATGTATGGAGGCCTCAGGGCTCGCTCAGGGCTTGTCACGCAGAACTGCAGGCCTGACAGAGCAGAACTGCTCTCCTCTCCTCTCCTCTCCTCTCCTCTCCTCTCCTCTCCTCTCCTCTCCTCTCCTCTCCTCTTCTCTTCTCTCCTGTCCGCTAATCCAATATCTAAGAGACTGTTTGCCTGAAAGGACAGAGGGTTTTCAGTTCCAAAATCAATGTCAAGGACACATAACACAATGAATTTTATTTGATTTTGTTGTTAATTTATTAATTTTCTTGATTTGATGTTAATTCATGTTATGTTATTTCATGTCATTTTTTTTCCCTTTGTGACTCTGTTTCAGAACCCAGGCTCACAAGCATTAGCTCAAGCCCAAGTGTAGCCAGGAGTAGGCTGAGGCATTCTTCAGTTTAGCCTGAGAAAAGATCCCTTGCAGGCTGGCAAAGGCAAGTCCCAGAGCTGCAGAGAGCAGCAGCAGGAATAGAGGCCAAGCTGTCCGCGGTTCCTGCAGAGGGAGAACCTTGACAAGGAGTTGTGGGACTGACCATGCACAAAAGAGGAGGAAGAAGAAGAAGAAGAAGAAGAAGAGGAAGAAGAGGAAGAAGAGGAAGAAGAGGTGAGTGGTACCGTGGCATCTCTTCCAAAGCGTGACATGTAGCGATGACGAGCAGACTTTTTGCCTTGCACAACTTGTTTGGCTGCTGTGCTTCTTGGGCAGGGATGCATGAGAAGCGCTCTGGTCCCTGCCAGGCGCTTGTGTTAGCTGCAGGGAGAGCTGAGAAGTGGCAGCTGCGGCTGCCAGCATGGTGGAGCATGAGCAGCCGGCTCCCAGGCCAAATGGCCCAAAGAAATGGTGGCAAGGGGCCGTGCTGAGAACTGCAGAGGAAGGCAAAAAACCGCCGGGGAGCGGTGCCAATGTGCCCCAGGGGAAAAAGTTCCTTGCTGAGCCCAGTGCTGGCCATGGGCTGTTCCCTGAGCATGTGAGCCAGACCTGGCTCCTTGTCCCACAGGCTGCTCATGCTTGCCAGGAGCTGCCCAAGCCCTATCCTCCCTTGAGCTGGAGCTATCTGGCGGACTTGCCAGAGTGCCCAAGTGCCTCTGAGCTGATAGACCTTGTGGGCAAGAATCCTTGCTGTCCCTGTGTAGGACACCAGTGGGTGTTCCAAAGCACTGCAAGCCCTTGCAAGCCCTTGCAAGCCCTCGACATCCTATCTCTTAGGGCTCCTGAGCGTTGCTCTGTAGGAGATGAGGATGGTGAGCTGTGCAGTGCTCCTCAAGAAGGAATTGCCTTGGTCTTGCCACTGCTATCCAGTTGAAAAGGATTTGCATCCATGAGCCGAGCTTGGAAGGTGGCCCTGCCAGCAGATTGTCTTGCAGCGGAGAACCTCCAGCAGCCTCATGCAAGGTTTTCTTCCCTCAGCCCCTGGCCTGTGATTCCAGCAGCTCCTCAAGTGCTTCCTGTCAGATGTGCTGGGGCTGCCCCCGGGCCAGCTCTGGCAGTGGACACGGGAGGCTGCTCCTCTGGATCCTGCGTGGGGCCTGGTGACCACTGCGTTGCCGGGTGCTGGCATTGTGACATGGGGGTGACACAGCCGCATATGTGCAGTCCTTTGGAGGAAGCCTTTGGGGTGCTGTCTCCAAATCAGTCCCTGTAGCTACAAAATAGGGGAGTAAGCAACCTAATAGAGTCCCTTTTTTGCAAAAAGACAGTGTGGATTTGTTGCCAGTGCAGCCTTCCTTCCAGTAGCAATACTGCCTGTAGTATCATATATGGAGGCCTCAGGGCTCGCTCAGGGCTTGTCACGCAGAACTGCAGGCCTGACAGAGCAGAACTGCTCTCCTCTCCTCTCCTCTCCTCTCCTCTCCTCTCCTCTCCTCTCCTCTCCTCTCCTCTCCTCTCCTCTCCTCTCCTCTCCTCTCCTCTCCTCTCCTCTCCTCTCCTCTCCTCTCCTCTTCTCTTCTCTCCTGTCTGCCAGTCCAATATCTAAGAGACTGTTTGCCTGAAAGGACAGAGGGTTTTCAGTTCCAAAATCAATTTCAAGGACACATAACACAATGAATTTTACTTTATTTTGTTGTTAATTTATTAATTTTCTTGATTTTATGTTAGTTCATGTTATGTTATTTCATGTCATTTTTTTTCCCTTTGTGACTCTGTTTCAGAACCCAGGCTCACAAGCATTAGCTCAAGCCCAAGTGTAGCCAGGAGTAGGCTGAGGCATTCTTCAGTTTAGCATGAGAAAAGATCCCTTGCAGGCTGGCAAAGGCAAGTCCCAGAGCTGCAGAGAGCAGCAGCAGGAATAGAGGCCAAGCTGTCCGCGGTTCCTGCAGAGGGAGAACCTTGACAAGGAGTTGTGGGACTGACCATGCACAAAAGAGGAGGAAGAAGAAGAAGAAGAAGAAGAAGAAGAGGAAGAAGAGGAAGAAGAGGTGAGTGGTACCGTGGCATCTCTTCCAAAGCGTGACATGTAGCGATGACGAGCAGACTTTTTGCCTTGCACAACTTGTTTGGCTGCTGTGCTTCTTGGGCAGGGATGCATGAGAAGCGCTCTGGTCCCTGCCAGGCGCTTGTGTTAGCTGCAGGGAGAGCTGAGAAGTGGCAGCTGCGGCTGCCAGCATGGTGGAGCATGAGCAGCCGGCTCCCAGGCCAAATGGCCCAAAGCAATGGTGGCAAGGGGCCGTGCTGAGAACTGCAGAGGAAGGCAAAAAACCGCCGGGGACCAGTGCCAATGTGCCCCAGGGGAAAAAGTTCCTTGCTGAGCCCAGTGCTGGCCATGGGCTGTTCCCTGAGCATGTGAGCCAGACCTGGCTCCTTGTCCCACAGGCTGCTCATGCTTGCCAGGAGCTGCCCAAGCCCTATCCTCCCTTGAGCTGGAGCTATCTGGCGGACTTGCCAGAGTGCCCAAGTGCCTCTGAGCTGATAGACTTTGTGGGCAAGAATCCTTGCTGTCCCTGTGTAGGACACCAGTGGGTGTTCCAAAGCACTGCAAGCCCTTGCAAGCCCTTGCAAGCCCTCGACATCCTATCTCTTACGGCTCCTGAGCGTTGCTCTGTAGGAGATGAGGATGGTGAGCTGTGCAGTGCTCCTCAAGAAGGAATTGCCTTGGTCTTGCCACTGCTATCCAGTTGAAAAGGATTTGCATCCATGAGCCGAGCTTGGAAGGTGGCCCTGCCAGCAGATTGTCTTGCAGCGGAGAACCTCCAGCAGCCTCATGCAAGGTTTTCTTCCCTCAGCCCCTGGCCTGTGATTCCAGCAGCTCCTCAAGTGCTTCCTGTCAGATGTGCTGGGGCTGCCCTCGGGCCAGCTCTGGCAGTGGACACGGGAGGCTGCTCCTCTGGATCCTGCGTGGGGCCTGGTGACCACTGCGTTGCCGGGTGCTGGCATTGTGACATGGGGGTGACACAGCCGCATATGTGCAGCCCTTTGGAGGAAGCCTTTGGGGTGCTGGCTCCAAATCAGTCCCTGTACCTACAAAATAGGGGAGTAAGCAACCTAATAGAGTCCCTTTTTTGCAAAAAGACAGTGTGGATTTGTTGCCAGTGCAGCCTTCCTTCCAGTAGCAATACTGCCTGTAGTATCATGTATGGAGGCCTCAGGGCTCGCTCAGGGCTTGTCATGCAGAACTGCAGGCCTGACAGAGCAGAACTGCTCTCCTCTCCTCTCTTCTCCTCTCCTCTCCTCTCCTCTCCTCTCCTCTCCTCTCCTCTCCTCTTCTCTCCTGTCCGCCAGTCCAATATCTAAGAGACTGTTTGCCTGAAAGGACAGAGGGGTTTCAGTTCCAAAATCAATGTCAAGGACACATAACACAATGAATTTTATTTTATTTTGTTGTTAATTTATTAATTTTCTTGATTTTATGTTAATTCATGTTATGTTATTTCATGTCATTTTTTTTCCCTTTGTGACTCTGTTTCAGAACCCAGGCTCACAAGCGTTAGCTCAAGCCCAAGTGTAGCCAGGAGTAGGCTGAGGCATTCTTCAGTTTAGCATGAGAAAAGATCCCTTGCAGGCTTGCACAGGCAAGTCCCAGAGCTGCAGAGAGCAGCAGCAGGAATAGAGGCCAAGCTGTCCGCGGTTCCTGCAGAGGGAGAACCTTGACAAGGAGTTGTGGGACTGACCATGCACAAAAGAGGAGGAAGAAGAAGAAGAAGAATAAGAAGAAGAAGAAGAAGAGGAAGAAGAGGAAGAAGAGGAAGAAGAGGTGAGTGGTACCGTGGCATCTCTTCCAAAGCGTGACATGTAGCGATGACGAGCAGACTTTTTGCCTTCCACAACTTGTTTGGCTGCTATGCTTCTTGGCCAGGGATGCATGAGAAGCGCTCTGGTCCCTGCCAGGCGCTTGTGTTAGCTGCAGGGAGAGCTGAGAAGTGGCAGCTGCGGCTGCCAGCATGGTGGAGCATGAGCAGCCGGCTCCCAGGCCAAATGGCCCAAAGCAATGGTGGCAAGGGGCCGTGCTGAGAACTGCAGAGGAAGGCAAAAAACCGCCGGGGACCAGTGCCAATGTGCCCCAGGGGAAAAAGTTCCTTGCTGAGCCCAGTGCTGGCCATGGGCTGTTCCCTGAGCATGTGAGCCAGACCTGGCTCCTTGTCCCACATGCTGCTCATGCTTGCCAGGAGCTGCCCAAGCCCTATCCTCCCTTGAGCTGGAGCTATCTGGCGGACTTGCCAGAGTGCCCAAGTGCCTCTGAGCTGATAGACCTTGTGGGCAAGAATCCTTGCTGTCCCTGTGTAGGACACCAGTGGGTGTTCCAAAGCACTGCAAGCCCTTGCAAGCCCTTGCAAGCCCTCGACATCCTATCTCTTATGGCTCCTGAGCGTTGCTCTGTAGGAGATGAGGATGGTGAGCTGTGCAGTGCTCCTCAAGAAGGAATTGCCTTGGTCTTGCCACTGCTATCCAGTTGAAAAGGATTTGCATCCATGAGCCGAGCTTGGAAGGTGGCCCTGCCAGCAGATTGTCTTGCAGCGGAGAACCTCCAGCAGCCTCATGCAAGGTTTTCTTCCCTCAGCCCCTGGCCTGTGATTCCAGCAGCTCCTCAAGTGCTTCCTGTCAGATGTGCTGGGGCTGCCCCCGGGCCAGCTCTGGCAGTGGACACGGGAGGCTGCTCCTCTGGATCCTGCGTGGGGCCTGGTGACCACTGCGTTGCCGGGTGCTGGCATTGTGACATGGGAGTGACACAGCCGCATATGTGCAGCCCTTTGGAGGAAGCCTTTGGGGTGCTGGCTCCAAATCAGTCCCTGTAGCTACAAAATAGGGGAGTAAGCAACCTAATAGAGTCCCTTTTTTGCAAAAAGACAGTGTGGATTTGTTGCCAGTGCAGCCTTCCTTCCAGTAGCAATACTGCCTGTAGTATCATGTATGGAGGCCTCAGGGCTCGCTCAGGGCTTGTCACACAGAACTGCAGGCCTGACAGAGCAGAACTGCTCTCCTCTCCTCTCCTCTCCTCTCCTCTCCTCTCCTCTCCTCTCCTCTCCTCTCCTCTCCTGTCCGCCAGTCCAATATCTAAGAGACTGTTTGCCTGAAAGGACAGAAGGTTTTCAGTTCCAAAATCAATGTCAAGGACACATAACACAATGAATTTTATTTTATTTTGTTGTTAATTTATTAATTTTCTTGATTTTATGTTAATTCATGTTACGTTATTTCATGTCATTTTTTTTCCCTTTGTGACTCTGTTTCAGAACCCAGGCTCACAAGCGTTAGCTCAAGCCCAAGTGTAGCCAGGAGTAGGCTGAGGCATTCTTCAGTTTAGCATGAGAAAAGATCCCTTGCAGGCTGGCACAGGCAAGTCCCAGAGCTGCAGAGAGCAGCAGCAGGAATAGAGGCCAAGCTGTCCGCGGTTCCTGCAGAGGGAGAACCTTGACAAGGAGTTGTGGGACTGACCATGCACAAAAGAGGAAGAAGAAGAAGAAGAAGAAGAAGAAGAAGAAGAGGAAGAAGAGGAAGAAGAGGTGAGTGGTACCGTGGCATCTCTTCCAAAGCGTGACATGTAGCGATGACGAGCAGACTTTTTTCCTTGCACAACTTGTTTGGCTGCTGTGCTTCTTGGGCAGGGATGCATGAGAAGCGCTCTGGTCCCTGCCAGGCGCTTGTGTTAGCTGCAGGGAGAGCTGAGAAGTGGCAGCTGCGGCTGCCAGCATGGTGGAGCATGAGCAGCCGGCTCCCAGGCCAAATGGCCCAAAGCAATGGTGGCAAGGGGCCGTGCTGAGAACTGCAGAGGAAGGCAAAAAACCGCCGGGGACCAGTGCCAATGTGCCCCAGGGGAAAAAGTTCCTTGCTGAGCCCAGCGCTGGCCATGGGCTGTTCCCTGAGCATGTGAGCCAGACCTGGCTCCTTGTCCCACAGGCTGCTCATGCTTGCCAGGAGCTGCCCAAGCCCTATCCTCCCTTGAGCTGGAGCTATCTGGCGGACTTGCCAGAGTGCCCAAGTGCCTCTGAGCTGATAGACCTTGTGGGCAAGAATCCTTGCTGTCCCTGTGTAGGACACCAGTGGGTGTTCCAAAGCACTGCAAGCCCTTGCAAGCCCTTGCAAGCCCTCGACATCCTATCTCTTACGGCTCCTGAGCGTTGCTCTGTAGGAGATGAGGATGGTGAGCTGTGCAGTGCTCCTCAAGAAGGAATTGCCTTGGTCTTGCCACTGCTATCCAGTTGAAAAGGATTTGCATCCATGAGCCGAGCTTGGAAGGTGGCCCTGCCAGCAGATTGTCTTGCAGCGGAGAACCTCCAGCAGCCTCATGCAAGGTTTTCTTCCCTCAGCCCCTGGCCTGTGATTCCAGCAGCTCCTCAAGTGCTTCCTGTCAGATGTGCTGGGGCTGCCCCCGGGCCAGCTCTGGCAGTGGACACGGGAGGCTGCTCCTCTGGATCCTGCGTGGGGCCTGGTGACCACAGCGTTGCCGGGTGCTGGCATTGTGACATGGGGGTGACACAGCCGCATATGTGCAGCCCTTTGGAGGAAGCCTTTGGGGTGCTGGCTCCAAATCAGTCCCTGTACCTACAAAATAGGGGAGTAAGCAACCTAATAGAGTCCCTTTTTTGCAAAAAGACAGTGTGGATTTGTTGCCAGTGCAGCCTTCCTTCCAGTAGCAATACTGCCTGTAGTATCATGTATGGAGGCCTCAGGGCTCGCTCAGGGCTTGTCACGCAGAACTGCAGGCCTGACAGAGCAGAACTGCTCTCCTCTCCTCTCCTCTCCTCTCCTCTCCTCTCCTCTCCTCTCCTCTCCTCTCCTCTCCTCTCCTCTCCTCTCCTCTCCTCTCCTCTCCTCTCCTCTCCTCTCCTCTCCTCTCTTCTTCTCTCCTCTCCTCTCCTCTCCTCTCCTCTCCTCTCCTCTTCTCTTCTCTCCTGTCCGTCAGTCCAATATCTAAGAGACTGTTTGCCTGAAAGGACAGAGGGTTTTCAGTTCCAAAATCAATGTCAAGGACACAGAACACAATGAATTTTATTTTATTTTGTTGTTAATTTATTAATTTTCTTGATTTTATGTTAATTCATGTTACGTTATTTCATGTCATTTTTTTTCCCTTTGTGACTCTGTTTCAGAACCCAGGCTCACAAGCATTAGCTCAAGCCCAAGTGTAGCCAGGAGTAGGCTGAGGCATTTTTCAGTTTAGCATGAGAAAAGATCCCTTGCAGGCTGGCACAGGCAAGTCCCAGAGCTGCAGAGAGCAGCAGCAGGAATAGAGGCCAAGCTGTCCGCGGTTCCTGCAGAGGGAGAACCTTGACAAGGAGTTGTGGGACTGACCATGCACAAAAGAGGATGAAGAAGAAGAAGAAGAAGAAGAAGAAGAAGAAGAAGAGGAAGAAGAGGAAGAAGAGGTGAGTGGTACCGTGGCATCTCTTCCAAAGCGTGACATGTAGCGATGACGAGCAGACTTTTTTCCTTGCACAACTTGTTTGGCTGCTGTGCTTCTTGGGCAGGGATGCATGAGAAGCGCTCTGGTCCCTGCCAGGCGCTTGTGTTAGCTGCAGGGAGAGCTGAGAAGTGGCAGCTGCGGCTGCCAGCATGGTGGAGCATGAGCAGCCGGCTCCCAGGCCAAATGGCCCAAAGCAATGGTGGCAAGGGGCCGTGCTGAGAACTGCAGAGGAAGGCAAAAAACCGCCGGGGACCAGTGCCAATGTGCCCCAGGGGAAAAAGTTCCTTGCTGAGCCCAGCGCTGGCCATGGGCTGTTCCCTGAGCATGTGAGCCAGACCTGGCTCCTTGTCCCACAGGCTGCTCATGCTTGCCAGGAGCTGCCCAAGCCCTATCCTCCCTTGAGCTG
This sequence comes from Caloenas nicobarica, assembly GCF_036013445.1. Lineage (NCBI taxonomy): Eukaryota > Metazoa > Chordata > Aves > Columbiformes > Columbidae > Caloenas > Caloenas nicobarica. The sequence continues at coordinate 822,794 of NW_027017727.1, read as the reverse complement.
GAGCTATCTGGCGGACTTGCCAGAGTGCCCAAGTGCCTCTGAGCTGATAGACCTTGTGGGCAAGAATCCTTGCTGTCCCTGTGTAGGACACCAGTGGGTGTTCCAAAGCACTGCAAGCCCTTGCAAGCCCTTGCAAGCCCTCGACATCCTATCTCTTACGGCTCCTGAGCGTTGCTCTGTAGGAGATGAGGATGGTGAGCTGTGCAGTGCTCCTCAAGAAGGAATTGCCTTGGTCTTGCCACTGCTATCCAGTTGAAAAGGATTTGCATCCATGAGCCGAGCTTGGAAGGTGGCCCTGCCAGCAGATTGTCTTGCAGCGGAGAACCTCCAGCAGCCTCATGCAAGGTTTTCTTCCCTCAGCCCCTGGCCTGTGATTCCAGCAGCTCCTCAAGTGCTTCCTGTCAGATGTGCTGGGGCTGCCCCCGGGCCAGCTCTGGCAGTGGACACGGGAGGCTGCTCCTCTGGATCCTGCGTGGGGCCTGGTGACCACAGCGTTGCCGGGTGCTGGCATTGTGACATGGGGGTGACACAGCCGCATATGTGCAGCCCTTTGGAGGAAGCCTTTGGGGTGCTGGCTCCAAATCAGTCCCTGTACCTACAAAATAGGGGAGTAAGCAACCTAATAGAGTCCCTTTTTTGCAAAAAGACAGTGTGGATTTGTTGCCAGTGCAGCCTTCCTTCCAGTAGCAATACTGCCTGTAGTATCATGTATGGAGGCCTCAGGGCTCGCTCAGGGCTTCTCACGCAGAACTGCAGGCCTGACAGAGCAGAACTGCTCTCCTCTCCTCTCCTCTCCTCTCCTCTCCTCTCCTCTCCTCTCCTCTCCTCTCCTCTCCTCTCCTCTCCTCTCCTCTCCTCTCCTCTCCTCTCCTCTTCTCTCCTCTCCTCTCCTCTCCTCTCCTCTCCTCTTCTCTTCTCTCCTGTCCGCCAGTCCAATATCTAAGAGACTGTTTGCCTGAAAGGACAGAAGGTTTTCAGTTCCAAAATCAATGTCAAGGACACATAACACAATGAATTTCATTTTATTTTGTTGTTAATTTATTAATTTTCTTGATTTTATGTTAGTTCATGTTATGTTATTTCATGTCATTTTTTTTCCCTTTGTGACTCTGTTTCAGAACCCAGGCTCACAAGCATTAGCTCAAGCCCAAGTGTAGCCAGGAGTAGGCTGAGGCATTCTTCAGTTTAGCCTGAGAAAAGATCCCTTGCAGGCTGGCAAAGGCAAGTCCCAGAGCTGCAGAGAGCAGCAGCAGGAATAGAGGCCAAGCTGTCCGCGGTTCCTGCAGAGGGAGAACCTTGACAAGGAGTTGTGGGACTGACCATGCACAAAAGAGGAGGAAGAAGAAGAAGAAGAAGAAGAGGAAGAAGAGGAAGAAGAGGAAGAAGAGGTGAGTGGTACCGTGGCATCTCTTCCAAAGCGTGACATGTAGCGATGACGAGCAGACTTTTTGCCTTGCACAACTTGTTTGGCTGCTGTGCTTCTTGGGCAGGGATGCATGAGAAGCGCTCTGGTCCCTGCCAGGCGCTTGTGTTAGCTGCAGGGAGAGCTGAGAAGTGGCAGCTGCGGCTGCCAGCATGGTGGAGCATGAGCAGCCGGCTCCCAGGCCAAATGGCCCAAAGCAATGGTGGCAAGGGGCCGTGCTGAGAACTGCAGAGGAAGGCAAAAAACCGCCGGGGACCAGTGCCAATGTGCCCCAGGGGAAAAAGTTCCTTGCTGATCCCAGTGCTGGCCATGGGCTGTTCCCTGAGCATGTGAGCCAGACCTGGCTCCTTGTCCCACAGGCTGTTCATGCTTGCCAGGAGCTGCCCAAGCCCTATCCTCCCTTGAGCTGGAGCTATCTGGCGGACTTGCCAGAGTGCCCAAGTGCCTCTGAGCTGATAGACCTTGTGGGCAAGAATCCTTGCTGTCCCTGTGTAGGACACCAGGGGATGTTCCAAAGCACTGCAAGCCCTTGCAAGCCCTTGCAAGCCCTCGACATCCTATCTCTTACGGCTCCTGAGCGTTGCTCTGTAGGAGATGAGGATGGTGAGCTGTGCAGTGCTCCTCAAGAAGCAATTGCCTTGGTCTTGCCACTGCTATCCAGTTGAAAAGGATTTGCATCCATGAGCCGAGCTTGGAAGGTGGCCCTGCCAGCAGATTGTCTTGCAGCGGAGAACCTCCAGCAGCCTCATGCAAGGTTTTCTTCCCTCAGCCCCTGGCCTGTGATTCCAGCAGCTCCTCAAGTGCTTCCTGTCAGATGTGCTGGGGCTGCCCCCGGGCCAGCTCTGGCAGTGGACACGGGAGGCTGCTCCTCTGGATCCTGCGTGGGGCCTGGTGACCACTGCGTTGCCGGGTGCTGGCATTGTGACATGGGGGTGACACAGCCACATATGTGCAGCCCTTTGGAGGAAGCCTTTGGGGTGCTGGCTCCAAATCAGTCCCTGTACCTACAAAATAGGGGAGTAAGCAACCTAATAGAGTCCCTTTTTTGCAAAAAGACAGTGTGGATTTGTTACCAGTGCAGCCTTCCTTCCAGTAGCAATACTGCCTGTAGTATCATGTATGGAGGCCTCAGGGCTCGCTCAGGGCTTGTCACACAGAACTGCAGGCCTGACAGAGCAGAACTGCTCTCCTCTCCTCTCCTCTCCTCTCCTCTCCTCTCCTCTCCTCTCCTCTCCTCTCCTCTTCTCTCCTGTCCGCCAGTCCAATATCTAAGAGACTGTTTGCCTGAAAGGACAGAGGGTTTTCAGTTCCAAAATCAATGTCAAGGACACAGAACACAATGAATTTTATTTTATTTTGTTGTTAATTTATTAATTTTCTTGATTTGATGTTAATTCATGTTCTGTTATTTCATGTCATTTTTTTTCCCTTTGTGACTCTGTTTCAGAACCCAGGCTCACAAGCATTAGCTCAAGCCCAAGTGTAGCCAGGAGTAGGCTGAGGCATTCTTCAGTTTAGCCTGAGAAAAGATCCCTTGCAGGCTGGCACAGGCAAGTCCCAGAGCTGCAGAGAGCAGCAGCAGGAATAGAGGCCAAGCTGTCCGCGGTTCCTGCAGAGGGAGAACCTTGACAAGGAGTTGTGGGACTGACCATGCACAAAAGAGGAAGAAGAAGAAGAAGAAGAAGAAGAAGAAGAAGAAGAAGAAGGAGAAGAAGAAGAAGAAGAAGAAGAAGAGGAAGAAGAGGAAGAAGAGGTGAGTGGTACCGTGGCATCTCTTCCAAAGCGTGACATGTAGCGATGACGAGCAGACTTTTTGCCTTGCACAACTTGTTTGTCTGCTGTGCTTCTTGGGCAGGGATGCATGAGAAGCGCTCTGGTCCCTGCCAGGCGCTTGTGTTAGCTGCAGGGAGAGCTGAGAAGTGGCAGCTGCGGCTGCCAACATGGTGGAGCATGAGCAGCCGGCTCCCAGGCCAAATGGCCCAAAGAAATGGTGGCAAGGGGCCGTGCTGAGAACTGCAGAGGAAGGCAAAAAACCGCCGGGGACCAGTGCCAATGTGCCCCAGGGGAAAAAGTTCCTTGCTGAGCCCAGTGCTGGCCATGGGCTGTTCCCTGAGCATGTGAGCCAGACCTGGCTCCTTGTCCCACATGCTGCTCATGCTTGCCAGGAGCTGCCCAAGCCCTATCCTCCCTTGAGCTGGAGCTATCTGGCGGACTTGCCAGAGTGCCCAAGTGCCTCTGAGCTGATAGACCTTGTGGGCAAGAATCCTTGCTGTCCCTGTGTAGGACACCAGTGGGTGTTCCAAAGCACTGCAAGCCCTTGCAAGCCCCTGCAAGCCCTCGACATCCTATCTCTTACGGCTCCTGAGCGTTGCTCTGTAGGAGATGAGGATGGTGAGCTGTGCAGTGCTCCTCAAGAAGGAATTGCCTTGGTCTTGCCACTGCTATCCAGTTGAAAAGGATTTGCATCCATGAGCCGAGCTTGGAAGGTGGCCCTGCCAGCAGATTGTCTTGCAGCGGAGAACCTCCAGCAGCCTCATGCAAGGTTTTCTTCCCTCAGCCCCTGGCCTGTGATTCCAGCAGCTCCTCAAGTGCTTCCTGTCAGATGTGCTGGGGCTGCCCCCGGGCCAGCTCTGGCAGTGGACACGGGAGGCTGCTCCTCTGGATCCTGCGTGGGGCCTGGTGACCACAGCATTGCCGGGTGCTGGCATTGTGACATGGGGGTGACACAGCCGCATATGTGCAGCCCTTTGGAGGAAGCCTTTGGGGTGCTGGCTCCAAATCAGTCCCTGTACCTACAAAATAGGGGAGTAAGCAACCTAATAGAGTCCCTTTTTTGCAAAAAGACAGCGTGGATTTGTTGCCCGTGCAGCCTTCATTCCAGTAGCAATACTGCCTGTAGTATCATGTATGGAGGCCTCAGGGCTCGCTCAGGGCTTGTCACGCAGAACTGCAGGCCTGACAGAGCAGAACTGCTCTCCTCTCCTCTCCTCTCCTCTCCTCTCCTCTCCTCTCCTCTCGTCTCCTCTCCTCTCCTCTCCTCTCCTCTCTTCTTCTCTCCTCTCCTCTCCTCTCCTCTCCTCTCCTCTCCTCTCCTCTCCTCTCCTCTCCTCTCCTCTCCTCTCGTCTCCTCTCCTCTCCTCTCCTCTCCTCTCTTCTTCTCTCCTCTCCTCTCCTCTCCTCTCCTCTTCTCTCCTGTCCGCCAGTCCAATATCTAAGAGACTGTTTGCCTGAAAGGACAGAGGGTTTTCAGTTCCAAAATCAATGTCAAGGACACAGAACACAATGAATTTTATTTTATTTTGTTGTTAATTTATTAATTTTCTTGATTTTATGTTAATTCATGTTCTGTTATTTCATGTCATTTTTTTTCCCTTTGTGACTCTGTTTCAGAACCCAGGCTCACAAGCATTAGCTCAAGCCCAAGTGTAGCCAGGAGTAGGCTGAGGCATTCTTCAGTTTAGCCTGAGAAAAGATCCCTTGCAGGCTGGCACAGGCAAGTCCCAGAGCTGCAGAGAGCAGCAGCAGGAATAGAGGCCAAGCTGTCCGCGGTTCCTGCAGAGGGAGAACCTTGACAAGGAGTTGTGGGACTGACCATGCACAAAAGAGGAAGAAGAAGAAGAAGAAGAAGAAGAAGAAGAAGAAGAAGAAGAAGAAGAGGAAGAAGAGGAAGAAGAGGTGAGTGGTACCGTGGCATCTCTTCCAAAGCGTGACATGTAGCGATGATGAGCAGGCTTTTTTCCTTGCACAACTTGTTTGGCTGCTGTGCTTCTTGGGCAGGGATGCATGAGAAGCGCTCTGGTCCCTGCCAGGCGCTTGTGTTAGCTGCAGGGAGAGCTGAGAAGTGGCAGCTGCGGCTGCCAACATGGTGGAGCATGAGCAGCCGGCTCCCAGGCCAAATGGCCCAAAGCAATGGTGGCAAGGGGCCGTGCTGAGAACTGCAGAGGAAGGCAAAAAACCGCCGGGGACCAGTGCCAATGTGCCCCAGGGGAAAAAGTTCCTTGCTGATCCCAGTGCTGGCCATGGGCTGTTCCCTGAGCATGTGAGCCAGACCTGGCTCCTTGTCCCACAGGCTGCTCATGCTTGCCAGGAGCTGCCCAAGCCCTATCCTCCCTTGAGCTGGAGCTATCTGGCGGACTTGCCAGAGTGCCCAAGTGCCTCTGAGCTGATAGACCTTGTGGGCAAGAATCCTTGCTGTCCCTGTGTAGGACACCAGTGGGTGTTCCAAAGCACTGCAAGCCCTTGCAAGCCCTTGCAAGCCCTCGACATCCTATCTCTTATGGCTCCTGAGCGTTGCTCTGTAGGAGATGAGGATGGTGAGCTGTGCAGTGCTCCTCAAGAAGGAATTGCCTTGGTCTTGCCACTGCTCTCCAGTTGAAAAGGATTTGCATCCATGAGCCGAGCTTGGAAGGTGGCCCTGCCAGCAGATTGTCTTGCAGCGGAGAACCTCCAGCAGCCTCATGCAAAGTTTTCTTCCCTCAGCCCCTGGCCTGTGATTCCAGCAGCTCCTCAAGTGCTTCCTGTCAGATATGCTGGGGCTGCCCCCGGGCCAGCTCTGGCAGTGGACACGGGAGGCTGCTCCTCTGGATCCTGCGTGGGGCCTGGTGACCACAGCATTGCCGGGTGCTGGCATTGTGACATGGGGGTGACACAGCCGCATATGTGCAGCCCTTTGGAGGAAGCCTTTGGGGTGCTGGCTCCAAATCAGTCCCTGTAGCTACAAAATAGGGGAGTAAGCAACCTAATAGAGTCCCTTTTTTGCAAAAAGACAGTGTGGATTTGTTGCCAGTGCAGCCTTCCTTCCAGTAGCAATACTGCCTGTAGTATCATGTATGGAGGCCTCAGGGCTCGCTCAGGGCTTCTCACGCAGAACTGCAGGCCTGACAGAGCAGAACTGCTCTCCTCTCCTCTCCTCTCCTCTCCTCTCCTCTCCTCTCCTCTCCTCTCCTCTCCTCTCCTCTCCTCTCCTCTCCTCTCCTCTCCTCTCCTCTCCTCTCCTCTCCTCTCCTCTCCTCTCCTCTCCTCTCCTCTCCTCTCCTCTCCTCTCCTCTCCTCTCCTCTTCTCTTCTCTCCTGTCCGCCAGTCCAATATCTAAGAGACTGTTTGCCTGAAAGGACAGAGGGTTTTCAGTTCCAAAATCAATGTCAAGGACACATAACACAATGAATTTTATTTTATTTTGTTGTTAATTTATTAATTTTCTTGATTTTATGTTAATTCATGTTGCGTTATTTCATGTCATTTTTTTTCCCTTTGTGACTCTGTTTCAGAACCCAGGCTCACAAGCATTAGCTCAAGCCCAAGTGTAGCCAGGAGTAGGCTGAGGCATTCTTCAGTTTAGCCTGAGAAAAGATCCCTTGCAGGCTGGCACAGGCAAGTCCCAGAGCTGCAGAGAGCAGCAGCAGGAATAGAGGCCAAGCTGTCCGCGGTTCCTGCAGAGGGAGAACCTTGACAAGGAGTTGTGGGACTTACCATGCACAAAAGAGGAAGAAGAAGAAGAAGAAGAAGAAGAAGAAGAAGAAGAAGAGGAAGAAGAGGAAGAAGAGGTGAGTGGTACCGTGGCATCTCTTCCAAAGCGTGACATGTAGCGATGACGAGCAGACATTTTGCCTTGCACAACTTGTTTGGCTGCTGTGCTTCTTGGGCAGGGATGCATGAGAAGCGCTCTGGTCCCTGCCAGGCGCTTGTGTTAGCTGCAGGGAGAGCTGAGAAGTGGCAGCTGCGGCTGCCAGCATGGTGGAGCATGAGCAGCCGGCTCCCAGGCCAAATGGCCCAAAGCAATGGTGGCAAGGGGCCATGCTGAGAACTGCAGAGGAAGGCAAAAAACCGCCGGGGACCAGTGCCAATGTGCCCCAGGGGAAAAAGTTCCTTGCTGAGCCCAGTGCTGGCCATGGGCTGTTCCCTGAGCATGTGAGCCAGACCTGGCTCCTTGTCCCACAGGCTGCTCATGCTTGCCAGGAGCTGCCCAAGCCCTATCCTTCCTTGAGCTGGAGCTATCTGGCGGACTTGCCAGAGTGCCCAAGTGCCTCTGAGCTGATAGACCTTGGGGCAAGAATCCTTGCTGTCCCTGTGTAGGACACCAGTGGGTGTTCCAAAGCACTACAAGCCCTTGCAAGCCCCTGCAAGCCCTCGACATCCTATCTCTTATGGCTCCTGAGCGTTGCTCTGTAGGAGATGAGGATGGTGAGCTGTGCAGTGCTCCTCAAGAAGGAATTGCCTTGGTCTTGCCACTGCTCTCCAGTTGAAAAGGATTTGCATCCATGAGCCGAGCTTGGAAGGTGGCCCTGCCAGCAGATTGTCTTGCAGCGGAGAACCTCCAGCAGCCTCATGCAAGGTTTTCTTCCCTCAGCCCCTGGCCTGTGATTCCAGCAGCTCCTCAAGTGCTTCCTGTCAGATGTGCTGGGGCTGCCCCCGGGCCAGCTCTGGCAGTGGACACGGGAGGCTGCTCCTCTGGATCCTGCGTGGGGCCTGGTGACCACTGCGTTGCCGGGTGCTGGCTTTGTGACATGGGGGTGACACAGCCGCATATGTGCAGCCCTTTGGAGGAAGCCTTTGGGGTGCTGGCTCCAAATCAGTCCCTGTACCTACAAAATAGGGGAGTAAGCAACCTAATAGAGCCCCTTTTTTGCAAAAAGACAGTGTGGATTTGTTGCCAGTGCAGCCTTCCTTCCAGTAGCAATACTGCCTGTAGTATCATGTATGGAGGCCTCAGGGCTCGCTCAGGGCTTGTCACGCAGAACTGCAGGCCTGACAGAGCAGAACTGCTCTCCTCTCCTCTCCTCTCCTCTCCTCTCCTCTCCTCTCCTCTCCTCTCCTCTCCTCTCCTCTCCTCTCCTCTCCTCTCCTCTCCTCTCCTCTCCTCTCCTCTCCTCTTCTCTCCTCTCCTCTCTTCTCTTCTCTCCTGTCCGCCAGTCCAATATCTAAGAGACTGTTTGCCTGAAAGGACAGAGGGTTTTCAGTTCCAAAATCAATGTCAAGGACACAGAACACAATGAATTTTATTTTATTTTGTTGTTAATTTATTAATTTTCTTGATTTGATGTTAATTCATGTTCTGTTATTTCATGTCATTTTTTTTCCCTTTGTGACTCTGTTTCAGAACCCAGGCTCACAAGCATTAGCTCAAGCCCAAGTGTAGCCAGGAGTAGGCTGAGGCATTCTTCAGTTTAGCCTGAGAAAAGATCCCTTGCAGGCTGGCACAGGCAAGTCCCAGAGCTGCAGAGAGCAGCAGCGGGAATAGAGGCCAAGCTGTCCGCGGTTCCTGCAGAGGGAGAACCTTGACAAGGAGTTGTGGGACTGACCATGCACAAAAGAGGAAGAAGAAGAAGAAGAAGAAGAAGAAGAAGAAGAAGAAGAAGAAGAGGAAGAAGAGGAAGAAGAGGTGAGTGGTACCGTGGCATCTCTTCCAAAGCGTGACATGTAGCGATGACGAGCAGGCTTTTTTCCTTGCACAACTTGTTTGGCTGCTGTGCTTCTTGGGCAGGGATGCATGAGAAGCGCTCTGGTCCCTGCCATGCGCTTGTGTTAGCTGCAGGGAGAGCTGAGAAGTGGCAGCTGCGGCTGCCAGCATGGTGGAGCATGAGCAGCCGGCTCCCAGGCCAAATGGCCCAAAGCAATGGTGGCAAGGGGCGGTGCTGAGAACTGCAGAGGAAGGCAAAAAACCGCCGGGGACTAGTGCCAATGTGCCCCATGGGAAAAAGTTCCTTGCTGAGCCCAGCGCTGGCCATGGGCTGTTCCCTGAGCATGTGAGCCAGACCTGGCTCCTTGTCCCACAGGCTGCTCATGCTTCCCAGGAGCTGCCCAAGCCCTATCCTCCCTTGAGCTGGAGCTATCTGGCGGACTTGCCAGAGTGCCCAAGTGCCTCTGAGCTGATAGACCTTGTGGGCAAGAATCCTTGCTGTCCCTGTGTAGGACACCAGTGGGTGTTCCAAAGCACTGCAAGCCCTTGCAAGCCCCTGCAAGCCCTCGACATCCTATCTCTTACGGCTCCTGAGCGTTGCTCTGTAGGAGATGAGGATGGTGAGCTGTGCAGTGCTCCTCAAGAAGGAATTGCCTTGGTCTTGCCACTGCTATCCAGTTGAAAAGGATTTGCATCCATGAGCCGAGCTTGGAAGGTGGCCCTGCCAGCAGATTGTCTTGCAGCGGAGAACCTCCAGCAGCCTCATGCAAGGTTTTCTTCCCTCAGCCCCTGGCCTGTGATTCCAGCAGCTCCTCAAGTGCTTCCTGTCAGATGTGCTGGGGCTGCCCCCGGGCCAGCTCTGGCAGTGGACACGGGAGGCTGCTCCTCTGGATCCTGCGTGGGGCCTGGTGACCACTGCGTTGCCGGGTGCTGGCATTGTGACATGGGGGTGACACAGCCGCATATGTGCAGCCCTTTGGAGGAAGCCTTTGGGGTGCTGGCTCCAAATCAGTCCCTGTACCTACAAAATAGGGGAGTAAGCAACCTAATAGAGTCCCTTTTTTGCAAAAAGACAGTGTGGATTTGTTGCCAGTGCAGCCTTCCTTCCAGTAGCAATACTGCCTGTAGTATCATGTATGGAGGCCTCAGGGCTCGCTCAGGGCTTGTCACGCAGAACTGCAGGCCTGACAGAGCAGAACTGCTCTCCTCTCCTCTCCTCTCCTCTCCTCTCCTCTCCTCTCCTCTCCTCTCCTCTCCTCTCCTCTCCTCTCCTCTCCTCTCCTCTCCTCTCCTCTTCTCTCCTCTCCTCTCCTCTCCTCTCCTCTTCTCTTCTCTCCTGTCCGCCAGTCCAATATCTAAGAGACTGTTTGCCTGAAAGGACAGAGGGGTTTCAGTTCCAAAATCAATTTCAAGGACACATAACACAATGAATTTTATTTTATTTTGTTGTTAATTTATTAATTTTCTTGATTTGATGTTAATTCATCTTATGTTATTTCATGTCATTTTTTTTCCCTTTGTGACTCTGTTTCAGAACCCAGGCTCACAAGCATTAGCTCAAGTCCAAGTGTAGCCAGGAGTAGGCTGAGGCATTCTTCAGTTTAGCCTGAGAAAAGATCCCTTGCAGGCTGGCAAAGGCAAGTCCCAGAGCTGCAGAGAGCAGCAGCAGGAATAGAGGCCAAGCTGTCCGCGGTTCCTGCAGAGGGAGAACCTTGACAAGGAGTTGTGGGACTGACCATGCACAAAAGAGGAAGAAGAAGAAGAAGAAGAAGAAGAAGAAGAAGAGGAAGAAGAGGAAGAAGAGTTGAGTGGTACCGTGGCATCTCTTCCAAAGCGTGACATGTAGCGATTATGAGCAGACTTTTTGCCTTGCACAACTTGTTTGGCTGCTGTGCTTCTTGGGCAGGGATGCATGAGAAGCGCTCTGGTCCCTGCCAGGCGCTTGTGTTAGCTGCAGGGAGAGCTGAGAAGTGGCAGCTGTGGCTGCCAGCATGGTGGAGCATGAGCAGCCGGCTCCCAGGCCAAATGGCCCAAAGCAATGGTGGCAAGGGGCCGTGCTGAGAACTGCAGAGGAAGGCAAAAAACCGTCGGGGACCAGTGCCAATGTGCCCCAGGGGAAAAAGTTCCTTGCTGAGCCCAGTGCTGGCCATGGGCTGTTCCCTGAGCATGTGAGCCAGACCTGGCTCCTTGTCCCACAGGCTGCTCATGCTTCCCAGGAGCTGCCCAAGCCCTATCCTCCCTTGAGCTGGAGCTATCTGGCGGACTTGCCAGAGTGCCCAAGTGCCTCTGAGCTGATAGACCTTGTGGGCAAGAATCCTTGCTGTCCCTGTGTAGGACACCAGTGGGTGTTCCAAAGCACTGCAAGCCCTTGCAAGCCCTTGCAAGCCCTCGACATCCTATCTCTTACGGCTCCTGAGCGTTGCTCTGTAGGAGATGAGGATGGTGAGCTGTGCAGTGCTCCTCAAGAAGGAATTGCCTTGGTCTTGCCACTGCTATCCAGTTGAAAAGGATTTGCATCCATGAGCCGAGCTTGGAAGGTGGCCCTGCCAGCAGATTGTCTTGCAGCAGAGATCCTCCAGCGGCCTCATGCAAGGTTTTCTTCCCTCAGCCCCTGGCCTGTGATTCCAGCAGCTCCTCAAGTGCTTCCTGTCAGATGTGCTGGGGCTGCCCCCGGGGCCAGCTCTGGAAGTGGACACGGGAGGCTGCTCCTCTGGATCCTGCGTGGGGCCTGGTGACCACTGCGTTGCCGGGTGCTGGCATTGTGACATGGGGGTGACACAGCCGCATATGTGCAGCCCTTTGGAGGAAGCCTTTGGGGTGCTGGCTCCAAATCAGTCCCTGTAGCTACAAAATAGGGGAGTAAGCAACCTAATAGAGTTCCTTTTTTGCAAAAAGACAGTGTGGATTTGTTGCCAGTGCAGCCTTCCTTCCAGTAGCAATACTGCCTGTAGTATCATGTATGGAGGCCTCAGGGCTCGCTCAGGGCTTGTCACGCAGAACTGCAGGCCTGACAGAGCAGAACTGCTCTCCTCTCCTCTCCTCTCCTCTCCTCTCCTCTCCTCTCCTCTCCTCTCCTCTCCTCTCCTCTCCTCTCCTCTCCTCTCCTCTCCTCTTCTCTTCTCTCCTGTCCGCCAGTCCAATATCTAAGAGACTGTTTGCCTGAAAGTACAGAGGGGTTTCAGGTCCAAAATCAATGTCAAGGACACATAACACAATGAATTTTATTTTATTTTGTTGTTAATTTATTAATTTTCTTGATTTTATGTTAATTCATGTTATGTTATTTCATGTCATTTTTTTTCCCTTTGTGACTCTGTTTCAGAACCCAGGCTCACAAGCATTAGCTCAAGCCCAAGTGTAGCCAGGAGTAGGCTGAGGCATTCTTCAGTTTAGCCTGAGAAAAGATCCCTTGCAGGCTGGCACAGGCAAGTCCCAGAGCTGCAGAGAGCAACAGCGGGAATAGAGGCCAAGCTGTCCGCAGTTCCTGCAGAGGGAGAAACTTGACAAGGAGTTGTGGGACTGACCATGCACAAAAGAGGAAGAAGAAGAAGAAGAAGAAGAAGAAGAAGAAGAAGAAGAAGAAGAAGGAGAAGAAGAAGAAGAAGAAGAAGAGGAAGAAGAGGAAGAAGAGGTGAGTGGTACCGTGGCATCTCTTCCAAAGCGTGACATGTAGCGATGACGAGCAGACATTTTGCCTTGCACAACTTGTTTGGCTGCTGTGCTTCTTGGCCAGGGATGCATGAGAAGCGCTCTGGTCCCTGCCAGGCGCTTGTGTTAGCTGCAGGGAGAGCTGAGAAGTGGCAGCTGCGGCTGCCAGCATGGTGGAGCATGAGCAGCCGGCTCCCAGGCCAAATGGCCCAAAGCAATGGTGGCAAGGGGCGGTGCTGAGAACTGCAGAGGAAGGCAAAAAACCACCGGGGACCAGTGCCAATGTGCCCCGGGGGAAAAAGTTCCTTGCTGAGCCCAGCGCTGGCCATGGGCTGTTCCCTGAGCATGTGAGCCAGACCTGGCTCCTTGTCCCACAGGCTGCTCATGCTTCCCAGGAGCTGCCCAAGCCCTATCCTCCCTTGAGCTGGAGCTATCTGGCGGACTTGCCAGAGTGCCCAAGTGCCTCTGAGCTGATAGACCTTGTGGGCAAGAATCCTTGCTGTCCCTGTGTAGGACACCAGTGGGTGTTCCAAAGCACTACAAGCCATTGCAAGCCCCTGCAAGCCCTCGACATCCTATCTCTTATGGCTCCTGAGCGTTGCTCTGTAGGAGATGAGGATGGTGAGCTGTGCAGTGCTCCTCAAGAAGGAATTGCCTTGGTCTTGCCACTGCTATCCAGTTGAAAAGGATTTGCATCCATGAGCCGAGCTTGGAAGGTGGCCCTGCCAGCAGATTGTCTTGCAGCGGAGATCCTCCAGCAGCCTCATGTAAGGTTTTCTTCCCTCACCCCTGGCCTGTGATTCCAGCAGCTCCTCAAGTGCTTCCTGTCAGATGTGCTGGGGCTGCCCCTGGGCCAGCTCTGGCAGTGGACACGGGAGGCTGCTCCTCTGGATCCTGCGTGGGGCCTGGTGACCACTGCGTTGCCGGGTGCTGGCATTGTGACATGGGGGTGACACAGCCGCATATGTGCAGCCCTTTGGAGGAAGCCTTTGGGGTGCTGGCTCCAAATCAGTCCCTGTAGCTACAAAATAGGGGAGTAAGCAACCTAATAGAGTTCCTTTTTTGCAAAAAGACAGTGTGGATTTGTTGCCAGTGCAGCCTTCCTTCCAGTAGCAATACTGCCTGTAGTATCATGTATGGAGGCCTCAGGGCTCGCTCAGGGCTTGTCACGCAGAACTGCAGGCCTGACAGAGCAGAACTGCTCTCCTCTCCTCTCCTCTCCTCTCCTCTCCTCTCCTCTCCTCTCCTCTCCTCTCCTCTCCTCTCCTCTCCTCTCCTCTCCTCTCCTCTTCTCTTCTCTCCTGTCCGCCAGTCCAATATCTAAGAGACTGTTTGCCTGAAAGTACAGAGGGGTTTCAGGTCCAAAATCAATGTCAAGGACACATAACACAATGAATTTTATTTTATTTTGTTGTTAATTTATTAATTTTCTTGATTTTATGTTAATTCATGTTATGTTATTTCATGTCATTTTTTTTCCCTTTGTGACTCTGTTTCAGAACCCAGGCTCACAAGCATTAGCTCAAGCCCAAGTGTAGCCAGGAGTAGGCTGAGGCATTCTTCAGTTTAGCCTGAGAAAAGATCCCTTGCAGGCTGGCACAGGCAAGTCCCAGAGCTGCAGAGAGCAACAGCGGGAATAGAGGCCAAGCTGTCCGCAGTTCCTGCAGAGGGAGAAACTTGACAAGGAGTTGTGGGACTGACCATGCACAAAAGAGGAAGAAGAAGAAGAAGAAGAAGAAGAAGAAGAAGAAGAAGAAGAAGAAGGAGAAGAAGAAGAAGAAGAAGAAGAGGAAGAAGAGGAAGAAGAGGTGAGTGGTACCGTGGCATCTCTTCCAAAGCGTGACATGTAGCGATGACGAGCAGACATTTTGCCTTGCACAACTTGTTTGGCTGCTGTGCTTCTTGGCCAGGGATGCATGAGAAGCGCTCTGGTCCCTGCCAGGCGCTTGTGTTAGCTGCAGGGAGAGCTGAGAAGTGGCAGCTGCGGCTGCCAGCATGGTGGAGCATGAGCAGCCGGCTCCCAGGCCAAATGGCCCAAAGCAATGGTGGCAAGGGGCGGTGCTGAGAACTGCAGAGGAAGGCAAAAAACCACCGGGGACCAGTGCCAATGTGCCCCGGGGGAAAAAGTTCCTTGCTGAGCCCAGCGCTGGCCATGGGCTGTTCCCTGAGCATGTGAGCCAGACCTGGCTCCTTGTCCCACAGGCTGCTCATGCTTCCCAGGAGCTGCCCAAGCCCTATCCTCCCTTGAGCTGGAGCTATCTGGCGGACTTGCCAGAGTGCCCAAGTGCCTCTGAGCTGATAGACCTTGTGGGCAAGAATCCTTGCTGTCCCTGTGTAGGACACCAGTGGGTGTTCCAAAGCACTACAAGCCATTGCAAGCCCCTGCAAGCCCTCGACATCCTATCTCTTATGGCTCCTGAGCGTTGCTCTGTAGGAGATGAGGATGGTGAGCTGTGCAGTGCTCCTCAAGAAGGAATTGCCTTGGTCTTGCCACTGCTATCCAGTTGAAAAGGATTTGCATCCATGAGCCGAGCTTGGAAGGTGGCCCTGCCAGCAGATTGTCTTGCAGCGGAGATCCTCCAGCAGCCTCATGTAAGGTTTTCTTCCCTCACCCCTGGCCTGTGATTCCAGCAGCTCCTCAAGTGCTTCCTGTCAGATGTGCTGGGGCTGCCCCTGGGCCAGCTCTGGCAGTGGACACGGGAGGCTGCTCCTCTGGATCCTGCGTGGGGCCTGGTGACCACTGCGTTGCCGGGTGCTGGCATTGTGACATGGGGGTGACACAGCCGCATATGTGCAGCCCTTTGGAGGAAGCCTTTGGGGTGCTGGCTCCAAATCAGTCCCTGTACCTACAAAATAGGGGAGTAAGCAACCTAATAGAGTCCCTTTTTTGCAAAAAGACAGTGTGGATTTGTTGCCAGTGCAGCCTTCCTTCCAGTAGCAATACTGCCTGTAGTATCATGTATGGAGGCCTCAGGGCTCGCTCAGGGCTTGTCACGCAGAACTGCAGGCCTGACAGAGCAGAACTGCTCTCCTCTCCTCTCCTCTCCTCTGCTCTCCTCTCCTCTTCTCTCCTGTCCGCCAGTCCAATATCTAAGAGACTGTTTGCCTGAAAGGACAGAGGGTTTTCAGTTCCAAAATCAATGTCAAGGACACAGAACACAATGAATTTTATTTTATTTTGTTGTTAATTTATTAATTTTCTTGATTTTATGTTAATTCATGTTATGTTTCTTCGTGTCATTTTTTTTCCCTTTGTGACTCTGTTTCAGAACCCAGGCTCACAAGCATTAGCTCAAGCCCATGTGTAGCCAGGAGTAGGCTGAGGCATTCTTCAGTTTAGCATGAGAAAAGATCCCTTGCAGGCTGGCAAAGGCAAGTCCCAGAGCTGCAGAGAGCAGCAGCAGGAATAGAGGCCAAGCTGTGCGCGGTTCCTGCAGAGGGAGAACCTTGACAAGGAGTTGTGGGACTGACCATGCACAAAAGAGGAGGAAGAAGAAGAAGAACAAGAAGAAGAAGAGGAAGAAGAGGAAGAAGAGGTGAGTGGTACCGTGGCATCTCTTCCAAAGCGTGACATGTAGCGATGACGAGCAGACTTTTTGCCTTGCACAACTTGTTTGGCTGCTGTGCTTCTTGGGCAGGGATGCATGAGAAGCGCTCTGGTCCCTGCCAGGCGCTTGTGTTACCTGCAGGAAGAGCTGAGAAGTGGCAGCTGCGGCTGCCAGCATGGTGGAGCATGAGCAGCCGGCTCCCAGGCCAAATGGCCCAAAGAAATGGTGGCAAGGGGCCGTGCTGAGAACTGCAGAGGAAGGCAAAAAACCACCGGGGACCAGTGCCAATGTGCCCCAGGGGAAAAAGTTCCTTGCTGAGCCCAGTGCTGGCCATGGGCTGTTCCCTGAGCATGTGAGCCAGACCTGGCTCCTTGTCCCACAGGCTGCTCATGCTTGCCAGGAGCTGCCCAAGCCCTATCCTCCCTTGAGCTGGAGCTATCTGGCGGACTTGCCAGAGCGCCCAAGTGCCTCTGAGCTGATAGACCTTGTGGGCAAGAATCCTTGCTGTCCCTGTGTAGGACACCAGTGGGTGTTCCAAAGCACTGCAAGCCCTTGCAAGCCCTTGCAAGCCCTCAACATCCTATCTCTTACGGCTCCTGAGCGTTGCTCTGTAGGAGATGAGGATGGTGAGCTGTGCAGTGCTCCTCAAGAAGGAATTGCCTTGGTCTTGCCACTGCTATCCAGTTGAAAAGGATTTGCATCCATGAGCCGAGCTTGGAAGGTGGCCCTGCCAGCAGATTGTCTTGCAGCAGAGAACCTCCAGCGGCCTCATGCAAGGTTTTCTTCCCTCAGCCCCTGGCCTGTGATTCCAGCAGCTCCTCAAGTGCTTCCTGTCAGATGTGCTGGGGCTGCCCCCGGGGCCAGCTCTGGAAGTGGACACGGGAGGCTGCTCCTCTGGATCCTGCGTGGGGCCTGGTGACCACTGCGTTGCCGGGTGCTGGCATTGTGACATGGGGGTGACACAGCCGCATATGTGCAGCCCTTTGGAGGAAGCCTTTGGGGTGCTGGCTCCAAATCAGTCCCTGTAGCTACAAAATAGGGGAGTAAGCAACCTAATAGAGTTCCTTTTTTGCAAAAAGACAGTGTGGATTTGTTGCCAGTGCAGCCTTCCTTCCAGTAGCAATACTGCCTGTAGTATCATGTATGGAGGCCTCAGGGCTCGCTCAGGGCTTGTCACGCAGAACTGCAGGCCTGACAGAGCAGAACTGCTCTCCTCTCCTCTCCTCTCCTCTCCTCTCCTCTCCTCTCCTCTCCTCTCCTCTCCTCTCCTCTCCTCTCCTCTCCTCTTCTCTCCTCTCCTCTCCTCTCCTCTCATCTCCTCTTCTCTTCTCTCCTGTCCGCCAGTCCAATATCTAAGAGACTGTTTGCCTGAAAGTACAGAGGGGTTTCAGGTCCAAAATCAATGTCAAGGACACATAACACAATGAATTTTATTTTATTTTGTTGTTAATTTATTAATTTTCTTGATTTTATGTTAATTCATGTTATGTTATTTCATGTCATTTTTTTTCCCTTTGTGACTCTGTTTCAGAACCCAGGCTCACAAGCATTAGCTCAAGTCCAAGTGTAGCCAGGAGTAGGCTGAGGCATTCTTCAGTTTAGCCTGAGAAAAGATCCCTTGCAGGCTGGCAAAGGCAAGTCCCAGAGCTGCAGAGAGCAGCAGCAGGAATAGAGGCCAAGCTGTCCGCGGTTCCTGCAGAGGGAGAACCTTGACAAGGAGTTGTGGGACTGACCATGCACAAAAGAGGAAGAAGAAGAAGAAGAAGAAGAAGAAGAAGAAGAAGAAGAGGAAGAAGAGGAAGAAGAGTTGAGTGGTACCGTGGCATCTCTTCCAAAGCGTGACATGTAGCGATGATGAGCAGACTTTTTGCCTTGCACAACTTGTTTGGCTGCTGTGCTTCTTGGGCAGGGATGCATGAGAAGCGCTCTGGTCCCTGCCAGGCGCTTGTGTTAGCTGCAGGGAGAGCTGAGAAGTGGCAGCTGCGGCTGCCAGCATGGTGGAGCATGAGCAGCCGGCTCCCAGGCCAAATGGCCCAAAGCAATGGTGGCAAGGGGCGGTGCTGAGAACTGCAGAGGAAGGCAAAAAACCACCGGGGACCAGTGCCAATGTGCCCCAGGGGAAAAAGTTCCTTGCTGAGCCCAGCGCTGGCCATGGGCTGTTCCCTGAGCATGTGAGCCAGACCTGGCTCCTTGTCCCACAGGCTGCTCATGCTTCCCAGGAGCTGCCCAAGCCCTATCCTCCCTTGAGCTGGAGCTATCTGGCGGACTTGCCAGAGTGCCCAAGTGCCTCTGAGCTGATAGACCTTGTGGGCAAGAATCCTTGCTGTCCCTGTGTAGGACACCAGTGGGTGTTCCAAAGCACTACAAGCCATTGCAAGCCCCTGCAAGCCCTCGACATCCTATCTCTTATGGCTCCTGAGCGTTGCTCTGTAGGAGATGAGGATGGTGAGCTGTGCAGTGCTCCTCAAGAAGGAATTGCCTTGGTCTTGCCACTGCTATCCAGTTGAAAAGGATTTGCATCCATGAGCCGAGCTTGGAAGGTGGCCCTGCCAGCAGATTGTCTTGCAGCGGAGATCCTCCAGCAGCCTCATGTAAGGTTTTCTTCCCTCACCCCTGGCCTGTGATTCCAGCAGCTCCTCAAGTGCTTCCTGTCAGATGTGCTGGGGCTGCCCCTGGGCCAGCTCTGGCAGTGGACACGGGAGGCTGCTCCTCTGGATCCTGCGTGGGGCCTGGTGACCACTGCGTTGCCGGGTGCTGGCATTGTGACATGGGGGTGACACAGCCGCATATGTGCAGCCCTTTGGAGGAAGCCTTTGGGGTGCTGGCTCCAAATCAGTCCCTGTACCTACAAAATAGGGGAGTAAGCAACCTAATAGAGTCCCTTTTTTGCAAAAAGACAGTGTGGATTTGTTGCCAGTGCAGCCTTCCTTCCAGTAGCAATACTGCCTGTAGTATCATGCATGGAGGCCTCAGGGCTCGCTCAGGGCTTGTCACGCAGAACTGCAGGCCTGACAGAGCAGAACTGTTCTCCTCTCCTCTCCTCTCCTCTCCTCTCCTCTCCTCTCCTCTCCTCTCCTCTCCTCTCCTCTCCTCTCCTCTCCTCTTCTCTTCTCTCCTGTCCGCCAGTCCAATATCTAAGAGACTGTTTGCCTGAAAGGACAGAGGGTTTTCAGTTCCAAAATCAATTTAAAGGACACATAACACAATGAATTTTATTTTATTTTGTTGTTAATTTATTAATTTTCTTGATTTTATGTTAATTCATGTTACGTTATTTCATGTCATTTTTTTTCCCTTTGTGACTCTGTTTCAGAACCCAGGCTCACAAGCATTAGCTCAAGCCCAAGTGTAGCCAGGAGTAGGCTGAGGCATTCTTCAGTTTAGCCTGAGAAAAGATCCCTTGCAGGCTGGCAAAGGCAAGTCCCAGAGCTGCAGAGAGCAGCAGCAGGAATAGAGGCCAAGCTGTCCGCGGTTCCTGCAGAGGGAGAACCTTGACAAGGAGTTGTGGGACTGACCATGCACAAAAGAGGAAGAAGAAGAAGAAGAACAAGAAGAAGAAGAACAAGAAGAAGAAGAAGAAGAAGAAGAAGAAGAGGAAGAAGAGGAAGAAGAGGTGAGTGGTACCGTGGCATCTCTTCCAAAGCGTGACATGTAGCGATGACGAGCAGACTTTTTGCCTTGCACAACTTGTTTGTCTGCTGTGCTTCTTGGGCAGGGATGCATGAGAAGCGCTCTGGTCCCTGCCAGGCGCTTGTGTTACCTGCAGGAAGAGCTGAGAAGTGGCAGCTGCGGCTGCCAGCATGGTGGAGCATGAGCAGCCGGCTCCCAGGCCAAATGGCCCAAAGAAATGGTGGCAAGGGGCCGTGCTGAGAACTGCAGAGGAAGGCAAAAAACCGCCGGGGACCAGTGCCAATGTGCCCCAGGGGAAAAAGTTCCTTGCTGAGCCCAGTGCTGGCCATGGGCTGTTCCCTGAGCATGTGAGCCAGACCTGGCTCCTTGTCCCACAGGCTGCTCATGCTTCCCAGGAGCTGCCCAAGCCCTATCCTCCCTTGAGCTGGAGCTATCTGGCGGACTTGCCAGAGTGCCCAAGTGCCTCTGAGCTGATAGACCTTGTGGGCAAGAATCCTTGCTGTCCCTGTGTAGGACACCAGTGGGTGTTCCAAAGCACTGCAAGCCCTTGCAAGCCCTTGCAAGCCCTCGACATCCTATCTCTTACGGCTCCTGAGCGTTGCTCTGTAGGAGATGAGGATGGTGAGCTGTGCAGTGCTCCTCAAGAAGGAATTGCCTTGGTCTTGCCACTGCTATCCAGTTGAAAAGGATTTGCATCCATGAGCCGAGCTTGGAAGGTGGCCCTGCCAGCAGATTGTCTTGCAGCGGAGAACCTCCAGCAGCCTCATGCAAGGTTTTCTTCCCTCAGCCCCTGGCCTGTGATTCCAGCAGCTCCTCAAGTGCTTCCTGTCAGATGTGCTGGGGCTGCCCCCGGGCCAGCTCTGGCAGTGGACACGGGAGGCTGCTCCTCTGGATCCTGCGTGGGGCCTGGTGACCACTGCGTTGCCGGGTGCTGGCATTGTGACATGGGGGTGACACAGCCGCATATGTGCAGCCCTTTGGAGGAAGCCTTTGGGGTGCTGGCTCCAAATCAGTCCCTGTAGCTACAAAATAGGGGAGTAAGCAACCTAATAGAGTTCCTTTTTTGCAAAAAGACAGTGTGGATTTGTTGCCAGTGCAGCCTTCCTTCCAGTAGCAATACTGCCTGTAGTATCATGTATGGAGGCCTCAGGGCTCGCTCAGGGCTTGTCACGCAGAACTGCAGGCCTGACAGAGCAGAACTGCTCTCCTCTCCTCTCCTCTGCTCTCCTCTCCTCTTCTCTCCTGTCCGCCAGTCCAATATCTAAGAGACTGTTTGCCTGAAAGGACAGAGGGTTTTCAGTTCCAAAATCAATGTCAAGGACACAGAACACAATGAATTTTATTTTATTTTGTTGTTAATTTATTAATTTTCTTGATTTTATGTTAATTCATGTTATGTTTCTTCGTGTCATTTTTTTTCCCTTTGTGACTCTGTTTCAGAACCCAGGCTCACAAGCATTAGCTCAAGCCCAAGTGTAGCCAGGAGTAGGCTGAGGCATTCTTCAGTTTAGCCTGAGAAAAGATCCCTTGCAGGCTGGCAAAGGCAAGTCCCAGAGCTGCAGAGAGCAGCAGCAGGAATAGAGGCCAAGCTGTGCGCGGTTCCTGCAGAGGGAGAACCTTGACAAGGACTTGTGGGACTGACCATGCACAAAAGAGGAGGAAGAAGAAGAAGAAGAAGAAGAAGAAGAAGAAGAAGAAGAAGAGGTAGAAGAGGAAGAAGAGGAAGAAGGGGTGAGTGGTACCGTGGCATCTCTTCCAAAGCGTGACATGTAGAGATGACGAGCAGACTTTTTGCCTTCCACAACTTGTTTGGCTGCTGTGCTTCTTGGGCAGGGATGCATGAGAAGCGCTCTGGTCCCTGCCAGGCGCTTGTGTTACCTGCAGGGAGAGCTGAGAAGTGGCAGCTGAGGCTGCCAGCATGGTGGAGCATGAGCAGCCGGCTCCCAGGCCAAATGGCCCAAAGAAATGGTGGCAAGGGGCGGTGCTGAGAACTGCAGAGGAAGGCAAAAAACCGTCGGGGACCAGTGCCAATGTGGCCCGGGGGAAAAAGTGCCTTGCTGAGCCCAGTGCTGGCCATGGGCTGTTCCCTGAGCATGTGAGCCAGACCTGGCTCCTTGTCCCACAGGCTGCTCATGCTTCCCAGGAGCTGCCCAAGCCCTATCCTCCCTTGAGCTGGAGCTATGTCGCGGACTTGCCAGAGTGCCCAAGTGCCTCTGAGCTGATAGACCTTGTGGGCAAGAATCCTTGCTGTCCCTGTGTAGGACACCAGTGGGTGTTCCAAAGCACTGCAAGCCCTTGCAAGCCCTTGCAAGCCCTCGACATCCTATCTCTTACGGCTCCTGAGCGTTGCTCTGTAGGAGATGAGGATGGTGAGCTGTGCAGTGCTCCTCAAGAAGGAATTGCCTTGGTCTTGCCACTGCTATCCAGTTGAAAAGGATTTGTATCCATGAGCCGAGCTTGGAAGGTGGCCCTGCCAGCACATTGTCTTGCAGCGGAGAACCTCCAGCAGCCTCATGCAAGGTTTTCTTCCCTCAGCCCCTGGCCTGTGATTCCAGCAGCTCCTCAAGTGCTTCCTGTCAGATGTGCTGGGGCTGCCCCCGGGCCAGCTCTGGCAGTGGACACGGGAGGCTGCTCCTCTGGATCCTGCGTGGGGCCTGGTGACCACTGCGTTGCCGGGTGCTGGCATTGTGACATGGGGGTGACACAGCCGCATATGTGCAGCCCTTTGGAGGAAGCCTTTGGGGTGCTGGCTCCAAGTCAGTCCCTGTACCTACAAAATAGGGGAGTAAGCAACCTAATAGAGTCCCTTTTTTGCAAAAAGACAGTGTGGATTTGTTGCCAGTGCAGCCTTACTTCCAGTAGCAATACTGCCTGTAGTCTCATGTATGGAGGCCTCAGGGCTCGCTCAGGGCTTGTCACGCAGAACTGCAGGCCTGACAGAGCAGAACTGCTCTCCTCTCCTCTCCTCTCCTCTCCTCTCCTCTCCTCTTCTCTCCTGTCCGCCAGTCCAATATCTAAGAGACTGTTTGCCTGAAAGAACAGAGGGTTTTCAGTTCCAAAATCAATGTCAAGGACACAGAACACAATGAATTTTATTTTATTTTGTTGTTAATTTAGTAATTTTCTTGATTTTATGTTAATTCATGTTATGTTTCTTCGTGTCATTTTTTTTCCCTTTGTGACTCTGTTTCAGAACCCAGGCTCACAAGCATTAGCTCAAGCCCAAGTGTAGCCAGGAGTAGGCTGAGGCATTCTTCAGTTTAGCCTGAGAAAAGATCCCTTGCAGGCTGGCAAAGGCAAGTCCCAGAGCTGCAGAGAGCAGCAGCAGGAATAGAGGCCAAGCTGTGCGCGGTTCCTGCAGAGGGAGAACCTTGACAAGGACTTGTGGGACTGACCATGCACAAAAGAGGAGGAAGAAGAAGAAGAAGAAGAAGAAGAAGAACAAGAAGAAGAAGAGGTAGAAGAGGAAGAAGAGGAAGAAGGGGTGAGTGGTACCGTGGCATCTCTTCCAAAGCGTGACATGTAGAGATGACGAGCAGACTTTTTGCCTTCCACAACTTGTTTGGCTGCTGTGCTTCTTGGGCAGGGATGCATGAGAAGCGCTCTGGTCCCTGCCAGGCGCTTGTGTTACCTGCAGGGAGAGCTGAGAAGTGGCAGCTGAGGCTGCCAGCATGGTGGAGCATGAGCAGCCGGCTCCCAGGCCAAATGGCCCAAAGAAATGGTGGCAAGGGGCGGTGCTGAGAACTGCAGAGGAAGGCAAAAAACCGTCGGGGACCAGTGCCAATGTGGCCCGGGGGAAAAAGTGCCTTGCTGAGCCCAGTGCTGGCCATGGGCTGTTCCCTGAGCATGTGAGCCAGACCTGGCTCCTTGTCCCACAGGCTGCTCATGCTTCCCAGGAGCTGCCCAAGCCCTATCCTCCCTTGAGCTGGAGCTATGTCGCGGACTTGCCAGAGTGCCCAAGTGCCTCTGAGCTGATAGACCTTGTGGGCAAGAATCCTTGCTGTCCCTGTGTAGGACACCAGTGGGTGTTCCAAAGCACTGCAAGCCCTTGCAAGCCCTTGCAAGCCCTCGACATCCTATCTCTTACGGCTCCTGAGCGTTGCTCTGTAGGAGATGAGGATGGTGAGCTGTGCAGTGCTCCTCAAGAAGGAATTGCCTTGGTCTTGCCACTGCTATCCAGTTGAAAAGGATTTGTATCCATGAGCCGAGCTTGGAAGGTGGCCCTGCCAGCACATTGTCTTGCAGCGGAGAACCTCCAGCAGCCTCATGCAAGGTTTTCTTCCCTCAGCCCCTGGCCTGTGATTCCAGCAGCTCCTCAAGTGCTTCCTGTCAGATGTGCTGGGGCTGCCCCCGGGCCAGCTCTGGCAGTGGACACGGGAGGCTGCTCCTCTGGATCCTGCGTGGGGCCTGGTGACCACTGCGTTGCCGGGTGCTGGCATTGTGACATGGGGGTGACACAGCCGCATATGTGCAGCCCTTTGGAGGAAGCCTTTGGGGTGCTGGCTCCAAATCAGTCCCTGTACCTACAAAATAGGGGAGTAAGCAACCTAATAGAGTCCCTTTTTTGCAAAAAGACAGTGTGGATTTGTTGCCAGTGCAGCCTTCCTTCCAGTAGCAATACTGCCTGTAGTCTCATGTATGGAGGCCTCAGGGCTCGCTCAGGGCTTGTCACGCAGAACTGCAGGCCTGACAGAGCAGAACTGCTCTCCTCTCCTCTCCTCTCCTCTCCTCTTCTCTCCTGTCCGCCAGTCCAATATCTAAGAGACTGTTTGCCTGAAAGGACAGAGGGTTTTCAGTTCCAAAATCAATGTCAAGGACACAGAACACGATGAATTTTATTTTATTTTGTTGTTAATTTATTAATTTTCTTGATTTTATGTTAATTCATGTGATGTTTCTTCGTGTCATTTTTTTTCCCTTTGTGACTCTGTTTCAGAACCCAGGCTCACAAGCATTAGCTCAAGCCCAAGTGTAGCCAGGAGTAGGCTGAGGCATTCTTCAGTTTAGCCTGAGAAAAGATCCCTTGCAGGCTGGCAAAGGCAAGTCCCAGAGCTGCAGAGAGCAGCAGCAGGAATAGAGGCCAAGCTGTGCGCGGTTCCTGCAGAGGGAGAACCTTGACAAGGACTTGTGGGACTGACCATGCACAAAAGAGGAGGAAGAAGAAGAAGAAGAAGAAGAAGAAGAAGAAGAAGAAGAGGTAGAAGAGGAAGAAGAGGAAGAAGGGGTGAGTGGTACCGTGGCATCTCTTCCAAAGCGTGACATGTAGAGATGACGAGCAGACTTTTTGCCTTCCACAACTTGTTTGGCTGCTGTGCTTCTTGGGCAGGGATGCATGAGAAGCGCTCTGGTCCCTGCCAGGCGCTTGTGTTACCTGCAGGGAGAGCTGAGAAGTGGCAGCTGAGGCTGCCAGCATGGTGGAGCATGAGCAGCCGGCTCCCAGGCCAAATGGCCCAAAGAAATGGTGGCAAGGGGCCGTGCTGAGAACTGCAGAGGAAGGCAAAAAACCGTCGGGGACCAGTGCCAATGTGGCCCGGGGGAAAAAGTGCCTTGCTGAGCCCAGTGCTGGCCATGGGCTGTTCCCTGAGCATGTGAGCCAGACCTGGCTCCTTGTCCCACAGGCTGCTCATGCTTCCCAGGAGCTGCCCAAGCCCTATCCTCCCTTGAGCTGGAGCTATGTCGCGGACTTGCCAGAGTGCCCAAGTGCCTCTGAGCTGATAGACCTTGTGGGCAAGAATCCTTGCTGTCCCTGTGTAGGACACCAGTGGGTGTTCCAAAGCACTGCAAGCCCTTGCAAGCCCTTGCAAGCCCTCGACATCCTATCTCGTACGGCTCCTGAGCGTTGCTCTGTAGGAGATGAGGATGGTGAGCTGTGCAGTGCTCCTCAAGAAGGAATTGCCTTGGTCTTGCCACTGCTATCCAGTTGAAAAGGATTTGTATCCATGAGCCGAGCTTGGAAGGTGGCCCTGCCAGCACATTGTCTTGCAGCGGAGAACCTCCAGCAGCCTCATGCAAGGTTTTCTTCCCTCAGCCCCTGGCCTGTGATTCCAGCAGCTCCTCAAGTGCTTCCTGTCAGATGTGCTGGGGCTGCCCCCGGGCCAGCTCTGGCAGTGGACACGGGAGGCTGCTCCTCTGGATCCTGCGTGGGGCCTGGTGACCACTGCGTTGCCGGGTGCTGGCATTGTGACATGGGGGTGACACAGCCGCATATGTGCAGCCCTTTGGAGGAAGCCTTTGGGGTGCTGGCTCCAAGTCAGTCCCTGTACCTACAAAATAGGGGAGTAAGCAACCTAATAGAGTCCCTTTTTTGCAAAAAGACAGTGTGGATTTGTTGCCAGTGCAGCCTTACTTCCAGTAGCAATACTGCCTGTAGTCTCATGTATGGAGGCCTCAGGGCTCGCTCAGGGCTTGTCACGCAGAACTGCAGGCCTGACAGAGCAGAACTGCTCTCCTCTCCTCTCCTCTCCTCTCCTCTCCTCTCCTCTTCTCTCCTGTCCGCCAGTCCAATATCTAAGAGACTGTTTGCCTGAAAGAACAGAGGGTTTTCAGTTCCAAAATCAATGTCAAGGACACAGAACACAATGAATTTTATTTTATTTTGTTGTTAATTTAGTAATTTTCTTGATTTTATGTTAATTCATGTTATGTTTCTTCGTGTCATTTTTTTTCCCTTTGTGACTCTGTTTCAGAACCCAGGCTCACAAGCATTAGCTCAAGCCCAAGTGTAGCCAGGAGTAGGCTGAGGCATTCTTCAGTTTAGCCTGAGAAAAGATCCCTTGCAGGCTGGCAAAGGCAAGTCCCAGAGCTGCAGAGAGCAGCAGCAGGAATAGAGGCCAAGCTGTGCGCGGTTCCTGCAGAGGGAGAACCTTGACAAGGACTTGTGGGACTGACCATGCACAAAAGAGGAGGAAGAAGAAGAAGAAGAAGAAGAAGAAGAACAAGAAGAAGAAGAGGTAGAAGAGGAAGAAGAGGAAGAAGGGGTGAGTGGTACCGTGGCATCTCTTCCAAAGCGTGACATGTAGAGATGACGAGCAGACTTTTTGCCTTCCACAACTTGTTTGGCTGCTGTGCTTCTTGGGCAGGGATGCATGAGAAGCGCTCTGGTCCCTGCCAGGCGCTTGTGTTACCTGCAGGGAGAGCTGAGAAGTGGCAGCTGAGGCTGCCAGCATGGTGGAGCATGAGCAGCCGGCTCCCAGGCCAAATGGCCCAAAGAAATGGTGGCAAGGGGCGGTGCTGAGAACTGCAGAGGAAGGCAAAAAACCGTCGGGGACCAGTGCCAATGTGGCCCGGGGGAAAAAGTGCCTTGCTGAGCCCAGTGCTGGCCATGGGCTGTTCCCTGAGCATGTGAGCCAGACCTGGCTCCTTGTCCCACAGGCTGCTCATGCTTCCCAGGAGCTGCCCAAGCCCTATCCTCCCTTGAGCTGGAGCTATGTCGCGGACTTGCCAGAGTGCCCAAGTGCCTCTGAGCTGATAGACCTTGTGGGCAAGAATCCTTGCTGTCCCTGTGTAGGACACCAGTGGGTGTTCCAAAGCACTGCAAGCCCTTGCAAGCCCTTGCAAGCCCTCGACATCCTATCTCTTACGGCTCCTGAGCGTTGCTCTGTAGGAGATGAGGATGGTGAGCTGTGCAGTGCTCCTCAAGAAGGAATTGCCTTGGTCTTGCCACTGCTATCCAGTTGAAAAGGATTTGTATCCATGAGCCGAGCTTGGAAGGTGGCCCTGCCAGCACATTGTCTTGCAGCGGAGAACCTCCAGCAGCCTCATGCAAGGTTTTCTTCCCTCAGCCCCTGGCCTGTGATTCCAGCAGCTCCTCAAGTGCTTCCTGTCAGATGTGCTGGGGCTGCCCCCGGGCCAGCTCTGGCAGTGGACACGGGAGGCTGCTCCTCTGGATCCTGCGTGGGGCCTGGTGACCACTGCGTTGCCGGGTGCTGGCATTGTGACATGGGGGTGACACAGCCGCATATGTGCAGCCCTTTGGAGGAAGCCTTTGGGGTGCTGGCTCCAAATCAGTCCCTGTACCTACAAAATAGGGGAGTAAGCAACCTAATAGAGTCCCTTTTTTGCAAAAAGACAGTGTGGATTTGTTGCCAGTGCAGCCTTCCTTCCAGTAGCAATACTGCCTGTAGTCTCATGTATGGAGGCCTCAGGGCTCGCTCAGGGCTTGTCACGCAGAACTGCAGGCCTGACAGAGCAGAACTGCTCTCCTCTCCTCTCCTCTCCTCTCCTCTTCTCTCCTGTCCGCCAGTCCAATATCTAAGAGACTGTTTGCCTGAAAGGACAGAGGGTTTTCAGTTCCAAAATCAATGTCAAGGACACAGAACACGATGAATTTTATTTTATTTTGTTGTTAATTTATTAATTTTCTTGATTTTATGTTAATTCATGTTATGTTTCTTCGTGTCATTTTTTTTCCCTTTGTGACTCTGTTTCAGAACCCAGGCTCACAAGCATTAGCTCAAGCCCAAGTGTAGCCAGGAGTAGGCTGAGGCATTCTTCAGTTTAGCCTGAGAAAAGATCCCTTGCAGGCTGGCAAAGGCAAGTCCCAGAGCTGCAGAGAGCAGCAGCAGGAATAGAGGCCAAGCTGTGCGCGGTTCCTGCACAGGGAGAACCTTGACAAGGACTTGTGGGACTGACCATGCACAAAAGAGGAGGAAGAAGAAGAAGAAGAAGAAGAAGAAGAAGAAGAAGAGGTAGAAGAGGAAGAAGAGGAAGAAGGGGTGAGTGGTACCGTGGCATCTCTTCCAAAGCGTGACATGTAGAGATGACGAGCAGACTTTTTGCCTTCCACAACTTGTTTGGCTGCTGTGCTTCTTGGGCAGGGATGCATGAGAAGCGCTCTGGTCCCTGCCAGGCGCTTGTGTTACCTGCAGGGAGAGCTGAGAAGTGGCAGCTGAGGCTGCCAGCATGGTGGAGCATGAGCAGCCGGCTCCCAGGCCAAATGGCCCAAAGAAATGGTGGCAAGGGGCGGTGCTGAGAACTGCAGAGGAAGGCAAAAAACCGTCGGGGACCAGTGCCAATGTGCCCCGGGGGAAAAAGTTCCTTGCTGAGCCCAGTGCTGGCCATGGGCTGTTCCCTGAGCATGTGAGCCAGACCTGGCTCCTTGTCCCACAGGCTGCTCATGCTTCCCAGGAGCTGCCCAAGCCCTATCCTCCCTTGAGCTGGAGCTATCTGGCGGACTTGCCAGAGTGCCCAAGTGCCTCTGAGCTGATAGACCTTGTGGGCAAGAATCCTTGCTGTCCCTGTGTAGGACACCAGTGGGTGTTCCAAAGCACTGCAAGCCCTTGCAAGCCCTTGCAAGCCCTCGACATCCTAT
This sequence comes from Caloenas nicobarica, assembly GCF_036013445.1. Lineage (NCBI taxonomy): Eukaryota > Metazoa > Chordata > Aves > Columbiformes > Columbidae > Caloenas > Caloenas nicobarica. Next base: position 793,839 of record NW_027017727.1, on the reverse strand, counting down.
CTCTTACGGCTCCTGAGCGTTGCTCTGTAGGAGATGAGGATGGTGAGCTGTGCAGTGCTCCTCAAGAAGGAATTGCCTTGGTCTTGCCACTGCTATCCAGTTGAAAAGGATTTGTATCCATGAGCCGAGCTTGGAAGGTGGCCCTGCCAGCACATTGTCTTGCAGCGGAGAACCTCCAGCAGCCTCATGCAAGGTTTTCTTCCCTCAGCCCCTGGCCTGTGATTCCAGCAGCTCCTCAAGTGCTTCCTGTCAGATGTGCTGGGGCTGCCCCCGGGCCAGCTCTGGCAGTGGACACGGGAGGCTGCTCCTCTGGATCCTGCGTGGGGCCTGGTGACCACTGCGTTGCCGGGTGCTGGCATTGTGACATGGGGGTGACACAGCCGCATATGTGCAGCCCTTTGGAGGAAGCCTTTGGGGTGCTGGCTCCAAATCAGTCCCTGTACCTACAAAATAGGGGAGTAAGCAACCTAATAGAGTCCCTTTTTTGCAAAAAGACAGTGTGGATTTGTTGCCAGTGCAGCCTTCCTTCCAGTAGCAATACTGCCTGTAGTCTCATGTATGGAGGCCTCAGGGCTCGCTCAGGGCTTGTCACGCAGAACTGCAGGCCTGACAGAGCAGAACTGCTCTCCTCTCCTCTCCTCTCCTCTCCTCTCCTCTTCTCTCCTGTCCGCCAGTCCAATATCTAAGAGACTGTTTGCCTGAAAGGACAGAGGGTTTTCAGTTCCAAAATCAATGTCAAGGACACAGAACACAATGAATTTTATTTTATTTTGTTGTTAATTTATTAATTTTCTTGATTTTATGTTAATTCATGTGATGTTTCTTCGTGTCATTTTTTTTCCCTTTGTGACTCTGTTTCAGAACCCAGGCTCACAAGCATTAGCTCAAGCCCAAGTGTAGCCAGGAGTAGGCTGAGGCATTCTTCAGTTTAGCCTGAGAAAAGATCCCTTGCAGGCTGGCAAAGGCAAGTCCCAGAGCTGCAGAGAGCAGCAGCAGGAATAGAGGCCAAGCTGTGCGCGGTTCCTGCAGAGGGAGAACCTTGACAAGGAGTTGTGGGACTGACCATGCACAAAAGAGGAGGAAGAAGAAGAAGAAGAAGAAGAAGAAGAAGAAGAAGAAGAGGTAGAAGAGGAAGAAGAGGAAGAAGGGGTGAGTGGTACCGTGGCATCTCTTCCAAAGCGTGACATGTAGAGATGACGAGCAGACTTTTTGCCTTCCACAACTTGTTTGGCTGCTGTGCTTCTTGGGCAGGGATGCATGAGAAGCGCTCTGGTCCCTGCCAGGCGCTTGTGTTACCTGCAGGGAGAGCTGAGAAGTGGCAGCTGAGGCTGCCAGCATGGTGGAGCATGAGCAGCCGGCTCCCAGGCCAAATGGCCCAAAGAAATGGTGGCAAGGGGCGGTGCTGAGAACTGCAGAGGAAGGCAAAAAACCACCGGGGACCAGTGCCAATGTGCCCCGGGGGAAAAAGTGCCTTGCTGAGCCCAGTGCTGGCCATGGGCTGTTCCCTGAGCATGTGAGCCAGACCTGGCTCCTTGTCCCACAGGCTGCTCATGCTTCCCAGGAGCTGCCCAAGCCCTATCCTCCCTTGAGCTGGAGCTATGTCGCGGACTTGCCAGAGTGCCCAAGTGCCTCTGAGCTGATAGACCTTGTGGGCAAGAATCCTTGCTGTCCCTGTGTAGGACACCAGGGGGTGTTCCAAAGCACTGCAAGCCCTTGCAAGCCCTTGCAAGCCCTCGACATCCTATCTCTTACGGCTCCTGAGCGTTGCTCTGTAGGAGATGAGGATGGTGAGCTGTGCAGTGCTCCTCAAGAAGGAATTGCCTTGGTCTTGCCACTGCTATCCAGTTGAAAAGGATTTGTATCCATGAGCCGAGCTTGGAAGGTGGCCCTGCCAGCACATTGTCTTGCAGCGGAGAACCTCCAGCAGCCTCATGCAAGGTTTTCTTCCCTCAGCCCCTGGCCTGTGATTCCAGCAGCTCCTCAAGTGCTTCCTGTCAGATGTGCTGGGGCTGCCCCCGGGCCAGCTCTGGCAGTGGACACGGGAGGCTGCTCCTCTGGATCCTGCGTGGGGCCTGGTGACCACTGCGTTGCCGGGTGCTGGCATTGTGACATGGGGGTGACACAGCCGCATATGTGCAGCCCTTTGGAGGAAGCCTTTGGGGTGCTGGCTCCAAATCAGTCCCTGTACCTACAAAATAGGGGAGTAAGCAACCTAATAGAGTCCCTTTTTTGCAAAAAGACAGTGTGGATTTGTTGCCAGTGCAGCCTTCCTTCCAGTAGCAATACTGCCTGTAGTATCATGTATGGAGGCCTCAGGGCTCGCTCAGGGCTTCTCACGCAGAACTGCAGGCCTGACAGAGCAGAACTGCTCTCCTCTCCTCTCCTCTCCTCTCCTCTCCTCTTCTCTCCTGTCCGCCAGTCCAATATCTAAGAGACTGTTTGCCTGAAAGGACAGAGGGTTTTCAGTTCCAAAATCAATGTCAAGGACACAGAACACAATGAATTGTATTTTATTTTGTTGTTAATTTATTAATTTTCTTGATTTTATGTTAATTCATGTTATGTTTCTTCGTGTCATTTTTTTTCCCTTTGTGACTCTGTTTCAGAACCCAGGCTCACAAGCATTAGCTCAAGCCCAAGTGTAGCCAGGAGTAGGCTGAGGCATTCTTCAGTTTAGCCTGAGAAAAGATCCCTTGCAGGCTGGCAAAGGCAAGTCCCAGAGCTGCAGAGAGCAGCAGCAGGAATAGAGGCCAAGCTGTGCGCGGTTCCTGCAGAGGGAGAACCTTGACAAGGAGTTGTGGGACTGACCATGCACAAAAGAGGAGGAAGAAGAAGAAGAAGAAGAAGAAGAAGAAGAAGAAGAAGAGGTAGAAGAGGAAGAAGAGGAAGAAGGGGTGAGTGGTACCGTGGCATCTCTTCCAAAGCGTGACATGTAGAGATGACGAGCAGACTTTTTGCCTTCCACAACTTGTTTGGCTGCTGTGCTTCTTGGGCAGGGATGCATGAGAAGCGCTCTGGTCCCTGCCAGGCGCTTGTGTTACCTGCAGGGAGAGCTGAGAAGTGGCAGCTGAGGCTGCCAGCATGGTGGAGCATGAGCAGCCGGCTCCCAGGCCAAATGGCCCAAAGAAATGGTGGCAAGGGGCGGTGCTGAGAACTGCAGAGGAAGGCAAAAAACCGTCGGGGACCAGTGCCAATGTGCCCCGGGGGAAAAAGTGCCTTGCTGAGCCCAGTGCTGGCCATGGGCTGTTCCCTGAGCATGTGAGCCAGACCTGGCTCCTTGTCCCACAGGCTGCTCATGCTTGCCAGGAGCTGCCCAAGCCCTATCCTCCCTTGAGCTGGAGCTATGTCGCGGACTTGCCAGAGTGCCCAAGTGCCTCTGAGCTGATAGACCTTGTGGGCAAGAATCCTTGCTGTCCCTGTGTAGGACACCAGGGGGTGTTCCAAAGCACTGCAAGCCCTTGCAAGCCCTTGCAAGCCCTCGACATCCTATCTCTTACGGCTCCTGAGCGTTGCTCTGTAGGAGATGAGGATGGTGAGCTGTGCAGTGCTCCTCAAGAAGGAATTGCCTTGGTCTTGCCACTGCTATCCAGTTGAAAAGGATTTGTATCCATGAGCCGAGCTTGGAAGGTGGCCCTGCCAGCACATTGTCTTGCAGCGGAGAACCTCCAGCAGCCTCATGCAAGGTTTTCTTCCCTCAGCCCCTGGCCTGTGATTCCAGCAGCTCCTCAAGTGCTTCCTGTCAGATGTGCTGGGGCTGCCCCCGGGCCAGCTCTGGCAGTGGACACGGGAGGCTGCTCCTCTGGATCCTGCGTGGGGCCTGGTGACCACTGCGTTGCCGGGTGCTGGCATTGTGACATGGGGGTGACACAGCCGCATATGTGCAGCCCTTTGGAGGAAGCCTTTGGGGTGCTGGCTCCAAATCAGTCCCTGTACCTACAAAATAGGGGAGTAAGCAACCTCATAGAGTCCCTTTTTTGCAAAAAGACAGTGTGGATTTGTTGCCAGTGCAGCCTTACTTCCAGTAGCAATACTGCCTGTAGTATCATGTATGGAGGCCTCAGGGCTCGCTCAGGGCTTGTCACGCAGAACTGCAGGCCTGACAGAGCAGAACTGCTCTCCTCTCCTCTCCTCTCCTCTCCTCTCCTCTCCTCTTCTCTCCTGTCCGCCAGTCCAATATCTAAGAGACTGTTTGCCTGAAAGGACAGAGGGTTTTCAGTTCCAAAATCAATGTCAAGGACACAGAACACGATGAATTTTATTTTATTTTGTTGTTAATTTAGTAATTTTCTTGATTTTATGTTAATTCATGTTATGTTTCTTCGTGTCATTTTTTTTCCCTTTGTGACTCTGTTTCAGAACCCAGGCTCACAAGCATTAGCTCAAGCCCAAGTGTAGCCAGGAGTAGGCTGAGGCATTCTTCAGTTTAGCCTGAGAAAAGATCCCTTGCAGGCTGGCAAAGGCAAGTCCCAGAGCTGCAGAGAGCAGCAGCAGGAATAGAGGCCAAGCTGTGCGCGGTTCCTGCAGAGGGAGAACCTTGACAAGGAGTTGTGGGACTGACCATGCACAAAAGAGGAGGAAGAAGAAGAAGAAGAAGAAGAAGAAGAAGAAGAAGAGGTAGAAGAGGAAGAAGAGGAAGAAGGGGTGAGTGGTACCGTGGCATCTCTTCCAAAGCGTGACATGTAGAGATGACGAGCAGACTTTTTGCCTTCCACAACTTGTTTGGCTGCTGTGCTTCTTGGGCAGGGATGCATGAGAAGCGCTCTGGTCCCTGCCAGGCGCTTGTGTTACCTGCAGGGAGAGCTGAGAAGTGGCAGCTGAGGCTGCCAGCATGGTGGAGCATGAGCAGCCGGCTCCCAGGCCAAATGGCCCAAAGAAATGGTGGCAAGGGGCGGTGCTGAGAACTGCAGAGGAAGGCAAAAAACCGTCGGGGACCAGTGCCAATGTGCCCCGGGGGAAAAAGTGCCTTGCTGAGCCCAGTGCTGGCCATGGGCTGTTCCCTGAGCATGTGAGCCAGACCTGGCTCCTTGTCCCACAGGCTGCTCATGCTTCCCAGGAGCTGCCCAAGCCCTATCCTCCCTTGAGCTGGAGCTATGTCGCGGACTTGCCAGAGTGCCCAAGTGCCTCTGAGCTGATAGACCTTGTGGGCAAGAATCCTTGCTGTCCCTGTGTAGGACACCAGGGGGTGTTCCAAAGCACTGCAAGCCCTTGCAAGCCCTTGCAAGCCCTCGACATCCTATCTCTTACGGCTCCTGAGCGTTGCTCTGTAGGAGATGAGGATGGTGAGCTGTGCAGTGCTCCTCAAGAAGGAATTGCCTTGGTCTTGCCACTGCTATCCAGTTGAAAAGGATTTGTATCCATGAGCCGAGCTTGGAAGGTGGCCCTGCCAGCACATTGTCTTGCAGCGGAGAACCTCCAGCAGCCTCATGCAAGGTTTTCTTCCCTCAGCCCCTGGCCTGTGATTCCAGCAGCTCCTCAAGTGCTTCCTGTCAGATGTGCTGGGGCTGCCCCCGGGCCAGCTCTGGCAGTGGACACGGGAGGCTGCTCCTCTGGATCCTGCGTGGGGCCTGGTGACCACTGCGTTGCCGGGTGCTGGCATTGTGACATGGGGGTGACACAGCCGCATATGTGCAGCCCTTTGGAGGAAGCCTTTGGGGTGCTGGCTCCAAATCAGTCCCTGTACCTACAAAATAGGGGAGTAAGCAACCTAATAGAGTCCCTTTTTTGCAAAAAGACAGTGTGGATTTGTTGCCAGTGCAGCCTTCCTTCCAGTAGCAATACTGCCTGTAGTCTCATGTATGGAGGCCTCAGGGCTCGCTCAGGGCTTGTCACGCAGAACTGCAGGCCTGACAGAGCAGAACTGCTCTCCTCTCCTCTCCTCTCCTCTCCTCTCCTCTTCTCTCCTGTCCGCCAGTCCAATATCTAAGAGACTGTTTGCCTGAAAGGACAGAGGGTTTTCAGTTCCAAAATCAATGTCAAGGACACAGAACACAATGAATTTTATTTTATTTTGTTGTTAATTTATTAATTTTCTTGATTTTATGTTAATTCATGTGATGTTTCTTCGTGTCATTTTTTTTCCCTTTGTGACTCTGTTTCAGAACCCAGGCTCACAAGCATTAGCTCAAGCCCAAGTGTAGCCAGGAGTAGGCTGAGGCATTCTTCAGTTTAGCCTGAGAAAAGATCCCTTGCAGGCTGGCAAAGGCAAGTCCCAGAGCTGCAGAGAGCAGCAGCAGGAATAGAGGCCAAGCTGTGCGCGGTTCCTGCAGAGGGAGAACCTTGACAAGGAGTTGTGGGACTGACCATGCACAAAAGAGGAGGAAGAAGAAGAAGAAGAAGAAGAAGAAGAAGAAGAAGAAGAGGTAGAAGAGGAAGAAGAGGAAGAAGGGGTGAGTGGTACCGTGGCATCTCTTCCAAAGCGTGACATGTAGAGATGACGAGCAGACTTTTTGCCTTCCACAACTTGTTTGGCTGCTGTGCTTCTTGGGCAGGGATGCATGAGAAGCGCTCTGGTCCCTGCCAGGCGCTTGTGTTACCTGCAGGGAGAGCTGAGAAGTGGCAGCTGAGGCTGCCAGCATGGTGGAGCATGAGCAGCCGGCTCCCAGGCCAAATGGCCCAAAGAAATGGTGGCAAGGGGCGGTGCTGAGAACTGCAGAGGAAGGCAAAAAACCGTCGGGGACCAGTGCCAATGTGCCCCGGGGGAAAAAGTGCCTTGCTGAGCCCAGTGCTGGCCATGGGCTGTTCCCTGAGCATGTGAGCCAGACCTGGCTCCTTGTCCCACAGGCTGCTCATGCTTGCCAGGAGCTGCCCAAGCCCTATCCTCCCTTGAGCTGGAGCTATGTCGCGGACTTGCCAGAGTGCCCAAGTGCCTCTGAGCTGATAGACCTTGTGGGCAAGAATCCTTGCTGTCCCTGTGTAGGACACCAGGGGGTGTTCCAAAGCACTGCAAGCCCTTGCAAGCCCTTGCAAGCCCTCGACATCCTATCTCTTACGGCTCCTGAGCGTTGCTCTGTAGGAGATGAGGATGGTGAGCTGTGCAGTGCTCCTCAAGAAGGAATTGCCTTGGTCTTGCCACTGCTATCCAGTTGAAAAGGATTTGTATCCATGAGCCGAGCTTGGAAGGTGGCCCTGCCAGCACATTGTCTTGCAGCGGAGAACCTCCAGCAGCCTCATGCAAGGTTTTCTTCCCTCAGCCCCTGGCCTGTGATTCCAGCAGCTCCTCAAGTGCTTCCTGTCAGATGTGCTGGGGCTGCCCCCGGGCCAGCTCTGGCAGTGGACACGGGAGGCTGCTCCTCTGGATCCTGCGTGGGGCCTGGTGACCACTGCGTTGCCGGGTGCTGGCATTGTGACATGGGGGTGACACAGCCGCATATGTGCAGCCCTTTGGAGGAAGCCTTTGGGGTGCTGGCTCCAAATCAGTCCCTGTACCTACAAAATAGGGGAGTAAGCAACCTAATAGAGTCCCTTTTTTGCAAAAAGACAGTGTGGATTTGTTGCCAGTGCAGCCTTCCTTCCAGTAGCAATACTGCCTGTAGTCTCATGTATGGAGGCCTCAGGGCTCGCTCAGGGCTTGTCACGCAGAACTGCAGGCCTGACAGAGCAGAACTGCTCTCCTCTCCTCTCCTCTCCTCTCCTCTCCTCTCCTCTTCTCTCCTGTCCGCCAGTCCAATATCTAAGAGACTGTTTGCCTGAAAGGACAGAGGGTTTTCAGTTCCAAAATCAATGTCAAGGACACAGAACACAATGAATTTTATTTTATTTTGTTGTTAATTTATTAATTTTCTTGATTTTATGTTAATTCATGTGATGTTTCTTCGTGTCATTTTTTTTCCCTTTGTGACTCTGTTTCAGAACCCAGGCTCACAAGCATTAGCTCAAGCCCAAGTGTAGCCAGGAGTAGGCTGAGGCATTCTTCAGTTTAGCCTGAGAAAAGATCCCTTGCAGGCTGGCAAAGGCAAGTCCCAGAGCTGCAGAGAGCAGCAGCAGGAATAGAGGCCAAGCTGTGCGCGGTTCCTGCAGAGGGAGAACCTTGACAAGGAGTTGTGGGACTGACCATGCACAAAAGAGGAGGAAGAAGAAGAAGAAGAAGAAGAAGAAGAAGAAGAAGAAGAGGTAGAAGAGGAAGAAGAGGAAGAAGGGGTGAGTGGTACCGTGGCATCTCTTCCAAAGCGTGACATGTAGAGATGACGAGCAGACTTTTTGCCTTCCACAACTTGTTTGGCTGCTGTGCTTCTTGGGCAGGGATGCATGAGAAGCGCTCTGGTCCCTGCCAGGCGCTTGTGTTACCTGCAGGGAGAGCTGAGAAGTGGCAGCTGAGGCTGCCAGCATGGTGGAGCATGAGCAGCCGGCTCCCAGGCCAAATGGCCCAAAGAAATGGTGGCAAGGGGCGGTGCTGAGAACTGCAGAGGAAGGCAAAAAACCACCGGGGACCAGTGCCAATGTGGCCCGGGGGAAAAAGTGCCTTGCTGAGCCCAGTGCTGGCCATGGGCTGTTCCCTGAGCATGTGAGCCAGACCTGGCTCCTTGTCCCACAGGCTGCTCATGCTTCCCAGGAGCTGCCCAAGCCCTATCCTCCCTTGAGCTGGAGCTATGTCGCGGACTTGCCAGAGTGCCCAAGTGCCTCTGAGCTGATAGACCTTGTGGGCAAGAATCCTTGCTGTCCCTGTGTAGGACACCAGGGGGTGTTCCAAAGCACTGCAAGCCCTTGCAAGCCCTTGCAAGCCCTCGACATCCTATCTCTTACGGCTCCTGAGCGTTGCTCTGTAGGAGATGAGGATGGTGAGCTGTGCAGTGCTCCTCAAGAAGGAATTGCCTTGGTCTTGCCACTGCTATCCAGTTGAAAAGGATTTGTATCCATGAGCCGAGCTTGGAAGGTGGCCCTGCCAGCACATTGTCTTGCAGCGGAGAACCTCCAGCAGCCTCATGCAAGGTTTTCTTCCCTCAGCCCCTGGCCTGTGATTCCAGCAGCTCCTCAAGTGCTTCCTGTCAGATGTGCTGGGGCTGCCCCCGGGCCAGCTCTGGCAGTGGACACGGGAGGCTGCTCCTCTGGATCCTGCGTGGGGCCTGGTGACCACTGCGTTGCCGGGTGCTGGCATTGTGACATGGGGGTGACACAGCCGCATATGTGCAGCCCTTTGGAGGAAGCCTTTGGGGTGCTGGCTCCAAATCAGTCCCTGTACCTACAAAATAGGGGAGTAAGCAACCTAATAGAGTCCCTTTTTTGCAAAAAGACAGTGTGGATTTGTTGCCAGTGCAGCCTTACTTCCAGTAGCAATACTGCCTGTAGTCTCATGTATGGAGGCCTCAGGGCTCGCTCAGGGCTTGTCACGCAGAACTGCAGGCCTGACAGAGCAGAACTGCTCTCCTCTCCTCTCCTCTCCTCTCCTCTCCTCTCCTCTTCTCTCCTGTCCGCCAGTCCAATATCTAAGAGACTGTTTGCCTGAAAGGACAGAGGGTTTTCAGTTCCAAAATCAATGTCAAGGACACAGAACACAATGAATTGTATTTTATTTTGTTGTTAATTTATTAATTTTCTTGATTTTATGTTAATTCATGTTATGTTTCTTCGTGTCATTTTTTTTCCCTTTGTGACTCTGTTTCAGAACCCAGGCTCACAAGCATTAGCTCAAGCCCAAGTGTAGCCAGGAGTAGGCTGAGGCATTCTTCAGTTTAGCCTGAGAAAAGATCCCTTGCAGGCTGGCAAAGGCAAGTCCCAGAGCTGCAGAGAGCAGCAGCAGGAATAGAGGCCAAGCTGTGCGCGGTTCCTGCAGAGGGAGAACCTTGACAAGGAGTTGTGGGACTGACCATGCACAAAAGAGGAGGAAGAAGAAGAAGAAGAAGAAGAAGAAGAAGAAGAAGAAGAAGAAGAGGTAGAAGAGGAAGAAGAGGAAGAAGGGGTGAGTGGTACCGTGGCATCTCTTCCAAAGCGTGACATGTAGAGATGACGAGCAGACTTTTTGCCTTCCACAACTTGTTTGGCTGCTGTGCTTCTTGGGCAGGGATGCATGAGAAGCGCTCTGGTCCCTGCCAGGCGCTTGTGTTACCTGCAGGGAGAGCTGAGAAGTGGCAGCTGAGGCTGCCAGCATGGTGGAGCATGAGCAGCCGGCTCCCAGGCCAAATGGCCCAAAGAAATGGTGGCAAGGGGCGGTGCTGAGAACTGCAGAGGAAGGCAAAAAACCGTCGGGGACCAGTGCCAATGTGCCCCGGGGGAAAAAGTGCCTTGCTGAGCCCAGTGCTGGCCATGGGCTGTTCCCTGAGCATGTGAGCCAGACCTGGCTCCTTGTCCCACAGGCTGCTCATGCTTCCCAGGAGCTGCCCAAGCCCTATCCTCCCTTGAGCTGGAGCTATGTCGCGGACTTGCCAGAGTGCCCAAGTGCCTCTGAGCTGATAGACCTTGTGGGCAAGAATCCTTGCTGTCCCTGTGTAGGACACCAGGGGGTGTTCCAAAGCACTGCAAGCCCTTGCAAGCCCTTGCAAGCCCTCGACATCCTATCTCTTACGGCTCCTGAGCGTTGCTCTGTAGGAGATGAGGATGGTGAGCTGTGCAGTGCTCCTCAAGAAGGAATTGCCTTGGTCTTGCCACTGCTATCCAGTTGAAAAGGATTTGTATCCATGAGCCGAGCTTGGAAGGTGGCCCTGCCAGCACATTGTCTTGCAGCGGAGAACCTCCAGCAGCCTCATGCAAGGTTTTCTTCCCTCAGCCCCTGGCCTGTGATTCCAGCAGCTCCTCAAGTGCTTCCTGTCAGATGTGCTGGGGCTGCCCCCGGGCCAGCTCTGGCAGTGGACACGGGAGGCTGCTCCTCTGGATCCTGCGTGGGGCCTGGTGACCACTGCGTTGCCGGGTGCTGGCATTGTGACATGGGGGTGACACAGCCGCATATGTGCAGCCCTTTGGAGGAAGCCTTTGGGGTGCTGGCTCCAAATCAGTCCCTGTACCTACAAAATAGGGGAGTAAGCAACCTAATAGAGTCCCTTTTTTGCAAAAAGACAGTGTGGATTTGTTGCCAGTGCAGCCTTACTTCCAGTAGCAATACTGCCTGTAGTCTCATGTATGGAGGCCTCAGGGCTCGCTCAGGGCTTGTCACGCAGAACTGCAGGCCTGACAGAGCAGAACTGCTCTCCTCTCCTCTCCTCTCCTCTCCTCTCCTCTCCTCTTCTCTCCTGTCCGCCAGTCCAATATCTAAGAGACTGTTTGCCTGAAAGGACAGAGGGTTTTCAGTTCCAAAATCAATGTCAAGGACACAGAACACAATGAATTGTATTTTATTTTGTTGTTAATTTATTAATTTTCTTGATTTTATGTTAATTCATGTTATGTTTCTTCGTGTCATTTTTTTTCCCTTTGTGACTCTGTTTCAGAACCCAGGCTCACAAGCATTAGCTCAAGCCCAAGTGTAGCCAGGAGTAGGCTGAGGCATTCTTCAGTTTAGCCTGAGAAAAGATCCCTTGCAGGCTGGCAAAGGCAAGTCCCAGAGCTGCAGAGAGCAGCAGCAGGAATAGAGGCCAAGCTGTGCGCGGTTCCTGCAGAGGGAGAACCTTGACAAGGAGTTGTGGGACTGACCATGCACAAAAGAGGAGGAAGAAGAAGAAGAAGAAGAAGAAGAAGAAGAAGAAGAAGAGGTAGAAGAGGAAGAAGAGGAAGAAGGGGTGAGTGGTACCGTGGCATCTCTTCCAAAGCGTGACATGTAGAGATGACGAGCAGACTTTTTGCCTTCCACAACTTGTTTGGCTGCTGTGCTTCTTGGGCAGGGATGCATGAGAAGCGCTCTGGTCCCTGCCAGGCGCTTGTGTTACCTGCAGGGAGAGCTGAGAAGTGGCAGCTGAGGCTGCCAGCATGGTGGAGCATGAGCAGCCGGCTCCCAGGCCAAATGGCCCAAAGAAATGGTGGCAAGGGGCGGTGCTGAGAACTGCAGAGGAAGGCAAAAAACCGTCGGGGACCAGTGCCAATGTGCCCCGGGGGAAAAAGTGCCTTGCTGAGCCCAGTGCTGGCCATGGGCTGTTCCCTGAGCATGTGAGCCAGACCTGGCTCCTTGTCCCACAGGCTGCTCATGCTTCCCAGGAGCTGCCCAAGCCCTATCCTCCCTTGAGCTGGAGCTATGTCGCGGACTTGCCAGAGTGCCCAAGTGCCTCTGAGCTGATAGACCTTGTGGGCAAGAATCCTTGCTGTCCCTGTGTAGGACACCAGGGGGTGTTCCAAAGCACTGCAAGCCCTTGCAAGCCCTTGCAAGCCCTCGACATCCTATCTCTTACGGCTCCTGAGCGTTGCTCTGTAGGAGATGAGGATGGTGAGCTGTGCAGTGCTCCTCAAGAAGGAATTGCCTTGGTCTTGCCACTGCTATCCAGTTGAAAAGGATTTGTATCCATGAGCCGAGCTTGGAAGGTGGCCCTGCCAGCACATTGTCTTGCAGCGGAGAACCTCCAGCAGCCTCATGCAAGGTTTTCTTCCCTCAGCCCCTGGCCTGTGATTCCAGCAGCTCCTCAAGTGCTTCCTGTCAGATGTGCTGGGGCTGCCCCCGGGCCAGCTCTGGCAGTGGACACGGGAGGCTGCTCCTCTGGATCCTGCGTGGGGCCTGGTGACCACTGCGTTGCCGGGTGCTGGCATTGTGACATGGGGGTGACACAGCCGCATATGTGCAGCCCTTTGGAGGAAGCCTTTGGGGTGCTGGCTCCAAATCAGTCCCTGTACCTACAAAATAGGGGAGTAAGCAACCTCATAGAGTCCCTTTTTTGCAAAAAGACAGTGTGGATTTGTTGCCAGTGCAGCCTTACTTCCAGTAGCAATACTGCCTGTAGTATCATGTATGGAGGCCTCAGGGCTCGCTCAGGGCTTGTCACGCAGAACTGCAGGCCTGACAGAGCAGAACTGCTCTCCTCTCCTCTCCTCTCCTCTCCTCTCCTCTTCTCTCCTGTCCGCCAGTCCAATATCTAAGAGACTGTTTGCCTGAAAGGACAGAGGGTTTTCAGTTCCAAAATCAATGTCAAGGACACATAACACAATGAATTTTATTTTATTTTGTTGTTAATTTATTAATTTTCTTGATTTTATGTTAATTCATGTTATGTTTCTTCGTGTCATTTTTTTTCCCTTTGTGACTCTGTTTCAGAACCCAGGCTCACAAGCATTAGCTCAAGCCCAAGTGTAGCCAGGAGTAGGCTGAGGCATTCTTCAGTTTAGCCTGAGAAAAGATCCCTTGCAGGCTGGCAAAGGCAAGTCCCAGAGCTGCAGAGAGCAGCAGCAGGAATAGAGGCCAAGCTGTGCGCGGTTCCTGCAGAGGGAGAACCTTGACAAGGAGTTGTGGGACTGACCATGCACAAAAGAGGAGGAAGAAGAAGAAGAAGAAGAAGAAGAAGAAGAAGAAGAGGTAGAAGAGGAAGAAGAGGAAGAAGGGGTGAGTGGTACCGTGGCATCTCTTCCAAAGCGTGACATGTAGAGATGACGAGCAGACTTTTTGCCTTCCACAACTTGTTTGGCTGCTGTGCTTCTTGGGCAGGGATGCATGAGAAGCGCTCTGGTCCCTGCCAGGCGCTTGTGTTAGCTGCAGGGAGAGCTGAGAAGTGGCAGCTGAGGCTGCCAGCATGGTGGAGCATGAGCAGCCGGCTCCCAGGCCAAATGGCCCAAAGAAATGGTGGCAAGGGGCGGTGCTGAGAACTGCAGAGGAAGGCAAAAAACCGTCGGGGACCAGTGCCAATGTGCCCCAGGGGAAAAAGTGCCTTGCTGAGCCCAGTGCTGGCCATGGGCTGTTCCCTGAGCATGTGAGCCAGACCTGGCTCCTTGTCCCACAGGCTGCTCATGCTTCCCAGGAGCTGCCCAAGCCCTATCCTCCCTTGAGCTGGAGCTATGTCGCGGACTTGCCAGAGTGCCCAAGTGCCTCTGAGCTGATAGACCTTGTGGGCAAGAATCCTTGCTGTCCCTGTGTAGGACACCAGGGGGTGTTCCAAAGCACTGCAAGCCCTTGCAAGCCCTTGCAAGCCCTCGACATCCTATCTCTTACGGCTCCTGAGCGTTGCTCTGTAGGAGATGAGGATGGTGAGCTGTGCAGTGCTCCTCAAGAAGGAATTGCCTTGGTCTTGCCACTGCTATCCAGTTGAAAAGGATTTGTATCCATGAGCCGAGCTTGGAAGGTGGCCCTGCCAGCACATTGTCTTGCAGCGGAGAACCTCCAGCAGCCTCATGCAAGGTTTTCTTCCCTCAGCCCCTGGCCTGTGATTCCAGCAGCTCCTCAAGTGCTTCCTGTCAGATGTGCTGGGGCTGCCCCCGGGCCAGCTCTGGCAGTGGACACGGGAGGCTGCTCCTCTGGATCCTGCGTGGGGCCTGGTGACCACTGCGTTGCCGGGTGCTGGCATTGTGACATGGGGGTGACACAGCCGCATATGTGCAGCCCTTTGGAGGAAGCCTTTGGGGTGCTGGCTCCAAATCAGTCCCTGTACCTACAAAATAGGGGAGTAAGCAACCTAATAGAGTCCCTTTTTTGCAAAAAGACAGTGTGGATTTTTTGCCAGTGCAGCCTTACTTCTAGTAGCAATACTGCCTGTAGTCTCATGTATGGAGGCCTCAGGGCTCGCTCAGGGCTTGTCACGCAGAACTGCAGGCCTGACAGAGCAGAACTGCTCTCCTCTCCTCTCCTCTCCTCTCCTCTCCTCTCCTCTTCTCTCCTGTCCGCCAGTCCAATATCTAAGAGACTGTTTGCCTGAAAGGACAGAGGGTTTTCAGTTCCAAAATCAATGTCAAGGACACAGAACACAATGAATTGTATTTTATTTTGTTGTTAATTTATTAATTTTCTTGATTTTATGTTAATTCATGTTATGTTTCTTCGTGTCATTTTTTTTCCCTTTGTGACTCTGTTTCAGAACCCAGGCTCACAAGCATTAGCTCAAGCCCAAGTGTAGCCAGGAGTAGGCTGAGGCATTCTTCAGTTTAGCCTGAGAAAAGATCCCTTGCAGGCTGGCAAAGGCAAGTCCCAGAGCTGCAGAGAGCAGCAGCAGGAATAGAGGCCAAGCTGTGCGCGGTTCCTGCAGAGGGAGAACCTTGACAAGGAGTTGTGGGACTGACCATGCACAAAAGAGGAGGAAGAAGAAGAAGAAGAAGAAGAAGAAGAAGAAGAAGAGGTAGAAGAGGAAGAAGAGGAAGAAGGGGTGAGTGGTACCGTGGCATCTCTTCCAAAGCGTGACATGTAGAGATGACGAGCAGACTTTTTGCCTTCCACAACTTGTTTGGCTGCTGTGCTTCTTGGGCAGGGATGCATGAGAAGCGCTCTGGTCCCTGCCAGGCGCTTGTGTTAGCTGCAGGGAGAGCTGAGAAGTGGCAGCTGAGGCTGCCAGCATCGTGGAGCATGAGCAGCCGGCTCCCAGGCCAAATGGCCCAAAGAAATGGTGGCAAGGGGCGGTGCTGAGAACTGCAGAGGAAGGCAAAAAACCGTCGGGGACCAGTGCCAATGTGCCCCGGGGGAAAAAGTGCCTTGCTGAGCCCAGTGCTGGCCATGGGCTGTTCCCTGAGCATGTGAGCCAGACCTGGCTCCTTGTCCCACAGGCTGCTCATGCTTCCCAGGAGCTGCCCAAGCCCTATCCTCCCTTGAGCTGGAGCTATGTCGCGGACTTGCCAGAGTGCCCAAGTGCCTCTGAGCTGATAGACCTTGTGGGCAAGAATCCTTGCTGTCCCTGTGTAGGACACCAGGGGGTGTTCCAAAGCACTGCAAGCCCTTGCAAGCCCTTGCAAGCCCTCGACATCCTATCTCTTACGGCTCCTGAGCGTTGCTCTGTAGGAGATGAGGATGGTGAGCTGTGCAGTGCTCCTCAAGAAGGAATTGCCTTGGTCTTGCCACTGCTATCCAGTTGAAAAGGATTTGTATCCATGAGCCGAGCTTGGAAGGTGGCCCTGCCAGCACATTGTCTTGCAGCGGAGAACCTCCAGCAGCCTCATGCAAGGTTTTCTTCCCTCAGCCCCTGGCCTGTGATTCCAGCAGCTCCTCAAGTGCTTCCTGTCAGATGTGCTGGGGCTGCCCCCGGGCCAGCTCTGGCAGTGGACACGGGAGGCTGCTCCTCTGGATCCTGCGTGGGGCCTGGTGACCACTGCGTTGCCGGGTGCTGGCATTGTGACATGGGGGTGACACAGCCGCATATGTGCAGCCCTTTGGAGGAAGCCTTTGGGGTGCTGGCTCCAAATCAGTCCCTGTACCTACAAAATAGGGGAGTAAGCAACCTCATAGAGTCCCTTTTTTGCAAAAAGACAGTGTGGATTTGTTGCCAGTGCAGCCTTACTTCCAGTAGCAATACTGCCTGTAGTATCATGTATGGAGGCCTCAGGGCTCGCTCAGGGCTTGTCACGCAGAACTGCAGGCCTGACAGAGCAGAACTGCTCTCCTCTCCTCTCCTCTCCTCTCCTCTCCTCTTCTCTCCTGTCCGCCAGTCCAATATCTAAGAGACTGTTTGCCTGAAAGGACAGAGGGTTTTCAGTTCCAAAATCAATGTCAAGGACACATAACACAATGAATTTTATTTTATTTTGTTGTTAATTTATTAATTTTCTTGATTTTATGTTAATTCATGTTATGTTTCTTCGTGTCATTTTTTTTCCCTTTGTGACTCTGTTTCAGAACCCAGGCTCACAAGCATTAGCTCAAGCCCAAGTGTAGCCAGGAGTAGGCTGAGGCATTCTTCAGTTTAGCCTGAGAAAAGATCCCTTGCAGGCTGGCAAAGGCAAGTCCCAGAGCTGCAGAGAGCAGCAGCAGGAATAGAGGCCAAGCTGTGCGCGGTTCCTGCAGAGGGAGAACCTTGACAAGGAGTTGTGGGACTGACCATGCACAAAAGAGGAGGAAGAAGAAGAAGAAGAAGAAGAAGAAGAAGAAGAAGAGGTAGAAGAGGAAGAAGAGGAAGAAGGGGTGAGTGGTACCGTGGCATCTCTTCCAAAGCGTGACATGTAGAGATGACGAGCAGACTTTTTGCCTTCCACAACTTGTTTGGCTGCTGTGCTTCTTGGGCAGGGATGCATGAGAAGCGCTCTGGTCCCTGCCAGGCGCTTGTGTTAGCTGCAGGGAGAGCTGAGAAGTGGCAGCTGAGGCTGCCAGCATGGTGGAGCATGAGCAGCCGGCTCCCAGGCCAAATGGCCCAAAGAAATGGTGGCAAGGGGCGGTGCTGAGAACTGCAGAGGAAGGCAAAAAACCGTCGGGGACCAGTGCCAATGTGCCCCAGGGGAAAAAGTGCCTTGCTGAGCCCAGTGCTGGCCATGGGCTGTTCCCTGAGCATGTGAGCCAGACCTGGCTCCTTGTCCCACAGGCTGCTCATGCTTCCCAGGAGCTGCCCAAGCCCTATCCTCCCTTGAGCTGGAGCTATGTCGCGGACTTGCCAGAGTGCCCAAGTGCCTCTGAGCTGATAGACCTTGTGGGCAAGAATCCTTGCTGTCCCTGTGTAGGACACCAGGGGGTGTTCCAAAGCACTGCAAGCCCTTGCAAGCCCTTGCAAGCCCTCGACATCCTATCTCTTACGGCTCCTGAGCGTTGCTCTGTAGGAGATGAGGATGGTGAGCTGTGCAGTGCTCCTCAAGAAGGAATTGCCTTGGTCTTGCCACTGCTATCCAGTTGAAAAGGATTTGTATCCATGAGCCGAGCTTGGAAGGTGGCCCTGCCAGCACATTGTCTTGCAGCGGAGAACCTCCAGCAGCCTCATGCAAGGTTTTCTTCCCTCAGCCCCTGGCCTGTGATTCCAGCAGCTCCTCAAGTGCTTCCTGTCAGATGTGCTGGGGCTGCCCCCGGGCCAGCTCTGGCAGTGGACACGGGAGGCTGCTCCTCTGGATCCTGCGTGGGGCCTGGTGACCACTGCGTTGCCGGGTGCTGGCATTGTGACATGGGGGTGACACAGCCGCATATGTGCAGCCCTTTGGAGGAAGCCTTTGGGGTGCTGGCTCCAAATCAGTCCCTGTACCTACAAAATAGGGGAGTAAGCAACCTAATAGAGTCCCTTTTTTGCAAAAAGACAGTGTGGATTTTTTGCCAGTGCAGCCTTACTTCTAGTAGCAATACTGCCTGTAGTCTCATGTATGGAGGCCTCAGGGCTCGCTCAGGGCTTGTCACGCAGAACTGCAGGCCTGACAGAGCAGAACTGCTCTCCTCTCCTCTCCTCTCCTCTCCTCTCCTCTCCTCTTCTCTCCTGTCCGCCAGTCCAATATCTAAGAGACTGTTTGCCTGAAAGGACAGAGGGTTTTCAGTTCCAAAATCAATGTCAAGGACACAGAACACAATGAATTGTATTTTATTTTGTTGTTAATTTATTAATTTTCTTGATTTTATGTTAATTCATGTTATGTTTCTTCGTGTCATTTTTTTTCCCTTTGTGACTCTGTTTCAGAACCCAGGCTCACAAGCATTAGCTCAAGCCCAAGTGTAGCCAGGAGTAGGCTGAGGCATTCTTCAGTTTAGCCTGAGAAAAGATCCCTTGCAGGCTGGCAAAGGCAAGTCCCAGAGCTGCAGAGAGCAGCAGCAGGAATAGAGGCCAAGCTGTGCGCGGTTCCTGCAGAGGGAGAACCTTGACAAGGAGTTGTGGGACTGACCATGCACAAAAGAGGAGGAAGAAGAAGAAGAAGAAGAAGAAGAAGAAGAAGAAGAGGTAGAAGAGGAAGAAGAGGAAGAAGGGGTGAGTGGTACCGTGGCATCTCTTCCAAAGCGTGACATGTAGAGATGACGAGCAGACTTTTTGCCTTCCACAACTTGTTTGGCTGCTGTGCTTCTTGGGCAGGGATGCATGAGAAGCGCTCTGGTCCCTGCCAGGCGCTTGTGTTAGCTGCAGGGAGAGCTGAGAAGTGGCAGCTGAGGCTGCCAGCATGGTGGAGCATGAGCAGCCGGCTCCCAGGCCAAATGGCCCAAAGAAATGGTGGCAAGGGGCGGTGCTGAGAACTGCAGAGGAAGGCAAAAAACCGTCGGGGACCAGTGCCAATGTGCCCCGGGGGAAAAAGTGCCTTGCTGAGCCCAGTGCTGGCCATGGGCTGTTCCCTGAGCATGTGAGCCAGACCTGGCTCCTTGTCCCACAGGCTGCTCATGCTTCCCAGGAGCTGCCCAAGCCCTATCCTCCCTTGAGCTGGAGCTATGTCGCGGACTTGCCAGAGTGCCCAAGTGCCTCTGAGCTGATAGACCTTGTGGGCAAGAATCCTTGCTGTCCCTGTGTAGGACACCAGGGGGTGTTCCAAAGCACTGCAAGCCCTTGCAAGCCCTTGCAAGCCCTCGACATCCTATCTCTTACGGCTCCTGAGCATTGCTCTGTAGGAGATGAGGATGGTGAGCTGTGCAGTGCTCCTCAAGAAGGAATTGCCTTGGTCTTGCCACTGCTATCCAGTTGAAAAGGATTTGTATCCATGAGCCGAGCTTGGAAGGTGGCCCTGCCAGCACATTGTCTTGCAGCGGAGAACCTCCAGCAGCCTCATGCAAGGTTTTCTTCCCTCAGCCCCTGGCCTGTGATTCCAGCAGCTCCTCAAGTGCTTCCTGTCAGATGTGCTGGGGCTGCCCCCGGGCCAGCTCTGGCAGTGGACACGGGAGGCTGCTCCTCTGGATCCTGCGTGGGGCCTGGTGACCACTGCGTTGCCGGGTGCTGGCATTGTGACATGGGGGTGACACAGCCGCATATGTGCAGCCCTTTGGAGGAAGCCTTTGGGGTGCTGGCTCCAAATCAGTCCCTGTACCTACAAAATAGGGGAGTAAGCAACCTAATAGAGTCCCTTTTTTGCAAAAAGACAGTGTGGATTTGTTGCCAGTGCAGCCTTACTTCCAGTAGCAATACTGCCTGTAGTATCATGTATGGAGGCCTCAGGGCTCGCTCAGGGCTTGTCACGCAGAACTGCAGGCCTGACAGAGCAGAACTGCTCTCCTCTCCTCTCCTCTCCTCTCCTCTCCTCTCCTCTTCTCTCCTGTCCGCCAGTCCAATATCTAAGAGACTGTTTGCCTGAAAGGACAGAGGGTTTTCAGTTCCAAAATCAATGTCAAGGACACAGAACACAATGAATTTTATTTTATTTTGTTGTTAATTTATTAATTTTCTTGATTTTATGTTAATTCATGTGATGTTTCTTCGTGTCATTTTTTTTCCCTTTGTGACTCTGTTTCAGAACCCAGGCTCACAAGCATTAGCTCAAGCCCAAGTGTAGCCAGGAGTAGGCTGAGGCATTCTTCAGTTTAGCCTGAGAAAAGATCCCTTGCAGGCTGGCAAAGGCAAGTCCCAGAGCTGCAGAGAGCAGCAGCAGGAATAGAGGCCAAGCTGTGCGCGGTTCCTGCAGAGGGAGAACCTTGACAAGGAGTTGTGGGACTGACCATGCACAAAAGAGGAGGAAGAAGAAGAAGAAGAAGAAGAAGAAGAAGAAGAAGAGGTAGAAGAGGAAGAAGAGGAAGAAGGGGTGAGTGGTACCGTGGCATCTCTTCCAAAGCGTGACATGTAGAGATGACGAGCAGACTTTTTGCCTTCCACAACTTGTTTGGCTGCTGTGCTTCTTGGGCAGGGATGCATGAGAAGCGCTCTGGTCCCTGCCAGGCGCTTGTGTTAGCTGCAGGGAGAGCTGAGAAGTGGCAGCTGAGGCTGCCAGCATGGTGGAGCATGAGCAGCCGGCTCCCAGGCCAAATGGCCCAAAGAAATGGTGGCAAGGGGCGGTGCTGAGAACTGCAGAGGAAGGCAAAAAACCGTCGGGGACCAGTGCCAATGTGCCCCGGGGGAAAAAGTGCCTTGCTGAGCCCAGTGCTGGCCATGGGCTGTTCCCTGAGCATGTGAGCCAGACCTGGCTCCTTGTCCCACAGGCTGCTCATGCTTCCCAGGAGCTGCCCAAGCCCTATCCTCCCTTGAGCTGGAGCTATGTCGCGGACTTGCCAGAGTGCCCAAGTGCCTCTGAGCTGATAGACCTTGTGGGCAAGAATCCTTGCTGTCCCTGTGTAGGACACCAGGGGGTGTTCCAAAGCACTGCAAGCCCTTGCAAGCCCTTGCAAGCCCTCGACATCCTATCTCTTACGGCTCCTGAGCGTTGCTCTGTAGGAGATGAGGATGGTGAGCTGTGCAGTGCTCCTCAAGAAGGAATTGCCTTGGTCTTGCCACTGCTATCCAGTTGAAAAGGATTTGTATCCATGAGCCGAGCTTGGAAGGTGGCCCTGCCAGCACATTGTCTTGCAGCGGAGAACCTCCAGCAGCCTCATGCAAGGTTTTCTTCCCTCAGCCCCTGGCCTGTGATTCCAGCAGCTCCTCAAGTGCTTCCTGTCAGATGTGCTGGGGCTGCCCCCGGGCCAGCTCTGGCAGTGGACACGGGAGGCTGCTCCTCTGGATCCTGCGTGGGGCCTGGTGACCACTGCGTTGCCGGGTGCTGGCATTGTGACATGGGGGTGACACAGCCGCATATGTGCAGCCCTTTGGAGGAAGCCTTTGGGGTGCTGGCTCCAAATCAGTCCCTGTACCTACAAAATAGGGGAGGAAGCAACCTAATAGAGTCCCTTTTTTGCAAAAAGACAGTGTGGATTTGTTGCCAGTGCAGCCTTACTTCCAGTAGCAATACTGCCTGTAGTCTCATGTATGGAGGCCTCAGGGCTCGCTCAGGGCTTGTCACGCAGAACTGCAGGCCTGACAGAGCAGAACTGCTCTCCTCTCCTCTCCTCTCCTCTCCTCTTCTCTCCTGTCCGCCAGTCCAATATCTAAGAGACTGTTTGCCTGAAAGGACAGAGGGTTTTCAGTTCCAAAATCAATGTCAAGGACACAGAACACAATGAATTTTATTTTATTTTGTTGTTAATTTATTAATTTTCTTGATTTTATGTTAATTCATGTGATGTTTCTTCGTGTCATTTTTTTTCCCTTTGTGACTCTGTTTCAGAACCCAGGCTCACAAGCATTAGCTCAAGCCCAAGTGTAGCCAGGAGTAGGCTGAGGCATTCTTCAGTTTAGCCTGAGAAAAGATCCCTTGCAGGCTGGCAAAGGCAAGTCCCAGAGCTGCAGAGAGCAGCAGCAGGAATAGAGGCCAAGCTGTGCGCGGTTCCTGCAGAGGGAGAACCTTGACAAGGAGTTGTGGGACTGACCATGCACAAAAGAGGAGGAAGAAGAAGAAGAAGAAGAAGAAGAAGAAGAAGAAGAGGTAGAAGAGGAAGAAGAGGAAGAAGGGGTGAGTGGTACCGTGGCATCTCTTCCAAAGCGTGACATGTAGAGATGACGAGCAGACTTTTTGCCTTCCACAACTTGTTTGGCTGCTGTGCTTCTTGGGCAGGGATGCATGAGAAGCGCTCTGGTCCCTGCCAGGCGCTTGTGTTAGCTGCAGGGAGAGCTGAGAAGTGGCAGCTGAGGCTGCCAGCATGGTGGAGCATGAGCAGCCGGCTCCCAGGCCAAATGGCCCAAAGAAATGGTGGCAAGGGGCGGTGCTGAGAACTGCAGAGGAAGGCAAAAAACCGTCGGGGACCAGTGCCAATGTGCCCCGGGGGAAAAAGTGCCTTGCTGAGCCCAGTGCTGGCCATGGGCTGTTCCCTGAGCATGTGAGCCAGACCTGGCTCCTTGTCCCACAGGCTGCTCATGCTTGCCAGGAGCTGCCCAAGCCCTATCCTCCCTTGAGCTGGAGCTATGTCGCGGACTTGCCAGAGTGCCCAAGTGCCTCTGAGCTGATAGACCTTGTGGGCAAGAATCCTTGCTGTCCCTGTGTAGGACACCAGGGGGTGTTCCAAAGCACTGCAAGCCCTTGCAAGCCCTTGCAAGCCCTCGACATCCTATCTCTTACGGCTCCTGAGCGTTGCTCTGTAGGAGATGAGGATGGTGAGCTGTGCAGTGCTCCTCAAGAAGGAATTGCCTTGGTCTTGCCACTGCTATCCAGTTGAAAAGGATTTGTATCCATGAGCCGAGCTTGGAAGGTGGCCCTGCCAGCACATTGTCTTGCAGCGGAGAACCTCCAGCAGCCTCATGCAAGGTTTTCTTCCCTCAGCCCCTGGCCTGTGATTCCAGCAGCTCCTCAAGTGCTTCCTGTCAGATGTGCTGGGGCTGCCCCCGGGCCAGCTCTGGCAGTGGACACGGGAGGCTGCTCCTCTGGATCCTGCGTGGGGCCTGGTGACCACTGCGTTGCCGGGTGCTGGCATTGTGACATGGGGGTGACACAGCCGCATATGTGCAGCCCTTTGGAGGAAGCCTTTGGGGTGCTGGCTCCAAATCAGTCCCTGTACCTACAAAATAGGGGAGGAAGCAACCTAATAGAGTCCCTTTTTTGCAAAAAGACAGTGTGGATTTGTTGCCAGTGCAGCCTTACTTCCAGTAGCAATACTGCCTGTAGTCTCATGTATGGAGGCCTCAGGGCTCGCTCAGGGCTTGTCACGCAGAACTGCAGGCCTGACAGAGCAGAACTGCTCTCCTCTCCTCTCCTCTCCTCTCCTCTCCTCTCCTCTCCTCTCCTCTCCTCTCCTCTCCTCTCCTCTTCTCTCCTGTCCGCCAGTCCAATATCTAAGAGACTGTTTGCCTGAAAGGACAGAGGGTTTTCAGTTCCAAAATCAATGTCAAGGACACAGAACACAATGAATTTTATTTTATTTTGTTGTTAATTTATTAATTTTCTTGATTTTATGTTAATTCATGTGATGTTTCTTCGTGTCATTTTTTTTCCCTTTGTGACTCTGTTTCAGAACCCAGGCTCACAAGCATTAGCTCAAGCCCAAGTGTAGCCAGGAGTAGGCTGAGGCATTCTTCAGTTTAGCCTGAGAAAAGATCCCTTGCAGGCTGGCAAAGGCAAGTCCCAGAGCTGCAGAGAGCAGCAGCAGGAATAGAGGCCAAGCTGTGCGCGGTTCCTGCAGAGGGAGAACCTTGACAAGGAGTTGTGGGACTGACCATGCACAAAAGAGGAGGAAGAAGAAGAAGAAGAAGAAGAAGAAGAAGAAGAAGAAGAGGTAGAAGAGGAAGAAGAGGAAGAAGGGGTGAGTGGTACCGTGGCATCTCTTCCAAAGCGTGACATGTAGAGATGACGAGCAGACTTTTTGCCTTCCACAACTTGTTTGGCTGCTGTGCTTCTTGGGCAGGGATGCATGAGAAGCGCTCTGGTCCCTGCCAGGCGCTTGTGTTAGCTGCAGGGAGAGCTGAGAAGTGGCAGCTGAGGCTGCCAGCATGGTGGAGCATGAGCAGCCGGCTCCCAGGCCAAATGGCCCAAAGAAATGGTGGCAAGGGGCGGTGCTGAGAACTGCAGAGGAAGGCAAAAAACCGTCGGGGACCAGTGCCAATGTGCCCCGGGGGAAAAAGTGCCTTGCTGAGCCCAGTGCTGGCCATGGGCTGTTCCCTGAGCATGTGAGCCAGACCTGGCTCCTTGTCCCACAGGCTGCTCATGCTTCCCAGGAGCTGCCCAAGCCCTATCCTCCCTTGAGCTGGAGCTATGTCGCGGACTTGCCAGAGTGCCCAAGTGCCTCTGAGCTGATAGACCTTGTGGGCAAGAATCCTTGCTGTCCCTGTGTAGGACACCAGGGGGTGTTCCAAAGCACTGCAAGCCCTTGCAAGCCCTTGCAAGCCCTCGACATCCTATCTCTTACGGCTCCTGAGCATTGCTCTGTAGGAGATGAGGATGGTGAGCTGTGCAGTGCTCCTCAAGAAGGAATTGCCTTGGTCTTGCCACTGCTATCCAGTTGAAAAGGATTTGTATCCATGAGCCGAGCTTGGAAGGTGGCCCTGCCAGCACATTGTCTTGCAGCGGAGAACCTCCAGCAGCCTCATGCAAGGTTTTCTTCCCTCAGCCCCTGGCCTGTGATTCCAGCAGCTCCTCAAGTGCTTCCTGTCAGATGTGCTGGGGCTGCCCCCGGGCCAGCTCTGGCAGTGGACACGGGAGGCTGCTCCTCTGGATCCTGCGTGGGGCCTGGTGACCACTGCGTTGCCGGGTGCTGGCATTGTGACATGGGGGTGACACAGCCGCATATGTGCAGCCCTTTGGAGGAAGCCTTTGGGGTGCTGGCTCCAAATCAGTCCCTGTACCTACAAAATAGGGGAGTAAGCAACCTAATAGAGTCCCTTTTTTGCAAAAAGACAGTGTGGATTTGTTGCCAGTGCAGCCTTACTTCCAGTAGCAATACTGCCTGTAGTCTCATGTATGGAGGCCTCAGGGCTCGCTCAGGGCTTGTCACGCAGAACTGCAGGCCTGACAGAGCAGAACTGCTCTCCTCTCCTCTCCTCTCCTCTCCTCTCCTCTCCTCTTCTCTCCTGTCCGCCAGTCCAATATCTAAGAGACTGTTTGCCTGAAAGGACAGAGGGTTTTCAGTTCCAAAATCAATGTCAAGGACACAGAACACAATGAATTTTATTTTATTTTGTTGTTAATTTATTAATTTTCTTGATTTGATGTTAATTCATGTGATGTTTCTTCGTGTCATTTTTTTTCCCTTTGTGACTCTGTTTCAGAACCCAGGCTCACAAGCATTAGCTCAAGCCCAAGTGTAGCCAGGAGTAGGCTGAGGCATTCTTCAGTTTAGCCTGAGAAAAGATCCCTTGCAGGCTGGCAAAGGCAAGTCCCAGAGCTGCAGAGAGCAGCAGCAGGAATAGAGGCCAAGCTGTGCGCGGTTCCTGCAGAGGGAGAACCTTGACAAGGACTTGTGGGACTGACCATGCACAAAAGAGGAGGAAGAAGAAGAAGAAGAAGAAGAAGAAGAAGAGGTAGAAGAGGAAGAAGAGGAAGAAGGGGTGAGTGGTACCGTGGCATCTCTTCCAAAGCGTGACATGTAGAGATGACGAGCAGACTTTTTGCCTTCCACAACTTGTTTGGCTGCTGTGCTTCTTGGGCAGGGATGCATGAGAAGCGCTCTGGTCCCTGCCAGGCGCTTGTGTTAGCTGCAGGGAGAGCTGAGAAGTGGCAGCTGAGGCTGCCAGCATGGTGGAGCATGAGCAGCCGGCTCCCAGGCCAAATGGCCCAAAGAAATGGTGGCAAGGGGCGGTGCTGAGAACTGCAGAGGAAGGCAAAAAACCGTCGGGGACCAGTGCCAATGTGCCCCGGGGGAAAAAGTGCCTTGCTGAGCCCAGTGCTGGCCATGGGCTGTTCCCTGAGCATGTGAGCCAGACCTGGCTCCTTGTCCCACAGGCTGCTCATGCTTCCCAGGAGCTGCCCAAGCCCTATCCTCCCTTGAGCTGGAGCTATGTCGCGGACTTGCCAGAGTGCCCAAGTGCCTCTGAGCTGATAGACCTTGTGGGCAAGAATCCTTGCTGTCCCTGTGTAGGACACCAGGGGGTGTTCCAAAGCACTGCAAGCCCTTGCAAGCCCTTGCAAGCCCTCGACATCCTATCTCGTACGGCTCCTGAGCGTTGCTCTGTAGGAGATGAGGATGGTGAGCTGTGCAGTGCTCCTCAAGAAGGAATTGCCTTGGTCTTGCCACTGCTATCCAGTTGAAAAGGATTTGTATCCATGAGCCGAGCTTGGAAGGTGGCCCTGCCAGCAGATTGTCTTGCAGCGGAGAACCTCCAGCAGCCTCATGCAAGGTTTTCTTCCCTCAGCCCCTGGCCTGTGATTCCAGCAGCTCCTCAAGTGCTTCCTGTCAGATGTGCTGGGGCTGCCCCCGGGCCAGCTCTGGCAGTGGACACGGGAGGCTGCTCCTCTGGATCCTGCGTGGGGCCTGGTGACCACTGCGTTGCCGGGTGCTGGCATTGTGACATGGGGGTGACACAGCCGCATATGTGCAGCCCTTTGGAGGAAGCCTTTGGGGTGCTGGCTCCAAATCAGTCCCTGTACCTACAAAATAGGGGAGGAAGCAACCTAATAGAGTCCCTTTTTTGCAAAAAGACAGTGTGGATTTGTTGCCAGTGCAGCCTTACTTCCAGTAGCAATACTGCCTGTAGTCTCATGTATGGAGGCCTCAGGGCTCGCTCAGGGCTTGTCACGCAGAACTGCAGGCCTGACAGAGCAGAACTGCTCTCCTCTCCTCTCCTCTCCTCTCCTCTCCTCTCCTCTTCTCTCCTGTCCGCCAGTCCAATATCTAAGAGACTGTTTGCCTGAAAGGACAGAGGGTTTTCAGTTCCAAAATCAATGTCAAGGACACAGAACACAATGAATTTTATTTTATTTTGTTGTTAATTTATTAATTTTCTTGATTTTATGTTAATTCATGTGATGTTTCTTCGTGTCATTTTTTTTCCCTTTGTGACTCTGTTTCAGAACCCAGGCTCACAAGCATTAGCTCAAGCCCAAGTGTAGCCAGGAGTAGGCTGAGGCATTCTTCAGTTTAGCCTGAGAAAAGATCCCTTGCAGGCTGGCAAAGGCAAGTCCCAGAGCTGCAGAGAGCAGCAGCAGGAATAGAGGCCAAGCTGTGCGCGGTTCCTGCAGAGGGAGAACCTTGACAAGGAGTTGTGGGACTGACCATGCACAAAAGAGGAGGAAGAAGAAGAAGAAGAAGAAGAAGAAGAAGAAGAAGAGGTAGAAGAGGAAGAAGAGGAAGAAGGGGTGAGTGGTACCGTGGCATCTCTTCCAAAGCGTGACATGTAGAGATGACGAGCAGACTTTTTGCCTTCCACAACTTGTTTGGCTGCTGTGCTTCTTGGGCAGGGATGCATGAGAAGCGCTCTGGTCCCTGCCAGGCGCTTGTGTTACCTGCAGGGAGAGCTGAGAAGTGGCAGCTGAGGCTGTCAGCATGGTGGAGCATGAGCAGCCGGCTCCCAGGCCAAATGGCCCAAAGAAATGGTGGCAAGGGGCGGTGCTGAGAACTGCAGAGGAAGGCAAAAAACCATCGGGGACCAGTGCCAATGTGCCCCAGGGGAAAAAGTGCCTTGCTGAGCCCAGTGCTGGCCATGGGCTGTTCCCTGAGCATGTGAGCCAGACCTGGCTCCTTGTCCCACAGGCTGCTCATGCTTCCCAGGAGCTGCCCAAGCCCTATCCTCCCTTGAGCTGGAGCTATGTCGCGGACTTGCCAGAGTGCCCAAGTGCCTCTGAGCTGATAGACCTTGTGGGCAAGAATCCTTGCTGTCCCTGTGTAGGACACCAGTGGGTGTTCCAAAGCACTGCAAGCCCTTGCAAGCCCTTGCAAGCCCTCGACATCCTATCTCTTACGGCTCCTGAGCATTGCTCTGTAGGAGATGAGGATGGTGAGCTGTGCAGTGCTCCTCAAGAAGGAATTGCCTTGGTCTTGCCACTGCTATCCAGTTGAAAAGGATTTGTATCCATGAGCCGAGCTTGGAAGGTGGCCCTGCCAGCACATTGTCTTGCAGCGGAGAACCTCCAGCAGCCTCATGCAAGGTTTTCTTCCCTCAGCCCCTGGCCTGTGATTCCAGCAGCTCCTCAAGTGCTTCCTGTCAGATGTGCTGGGGCTGCCCCCGGGCCAGCTCTGGCAGTGGACACGGGAGGCTGCTCCTCTGGATCCTGCGTGGGGCCTGGTGACCACTGCGTTGCCGGGTGCTGGCATTGTGACATGGGGGTGACACAGCCGCATATGTGCAGCCCTTTGGAGGAAGCCTTTGGGGTGCTGGCTCCAAATCAGTCCCTGTACCTACAAAATAGGGGAGTAAGCAACCTAATAGAGTCCCTTTTTTGCAAAAAGACAGTGTGGATTTGTTGCCAGTGCAGCCTTCCTTCCAGTAGCAATACTGCCTGTAGTCTCATGTATGGAGGCCTCAGGGCTCGCTCAGGGCTTGTCACGCAGAACTGCAGGCCTGACAGAGCAGAACTGCTCTCCTCTCCTCTCCTCTCCTCTCCTCTTCTCTCCTGTCCGCCAGTCCAATATCTAAGAGACTGTTTGCCTGAAAGGACAGAGGGTTTTCAGTTCCAAAATCAATGTCAAGGACACAGAACACAATGAATTTTATTTTATTTTGTTGTTAATTTATTAATTTTCTTGATTTTATGTTAATTCATGTGATGTTTCTTCGTGTCATTTTTTTTCCCTTTGTGACTCTGTTTCAGAACCCAGGCTCACAAGCATTAGCTCAAGCCCAAGTGTAGCCAGGAGTAGGCTGAGGCATTCTTCAGTTTAGCCTGAGAAAAGATCCCTTGCAGGCTGGCAAAGGCAAGTCCCAGAGCTGCAGAGAGCAGCAGCAGGAATAGAGGCCAAGCTGTGCGCGGTTCCTGCAGAGGGAGAACCTTGACAAGGACTTGTGGGACTGACCATGCACAAAAGAGGAGGAAGAAGAAGAAGAAGAAGAAGAAGAAGAAGAAGAAGAGGTAGAAGAGGAAGAAGAGGAAGAAGGGGTGAGTGGTACCGTGGCATCTCTTCCAAAGCGTGACATGTAGAGATGACGAGCAGACTTTTTGCCTTCCACAACTTGTTTGGCTGCTGTGCTTCTTGGGCAGGGATGCATGAGAAGCGCTCTGGTCCCTGCCAGGCGCTTGTGTTAGCTGCAGGGAGAGCTGAGAAGTGGCAGCTGAGGCTGCCAGCATGGTGGAGCATGAGCAGCCGGCTCCCAGGCCAAATGGCCCAAAGAAATGGTGGCAAGGGGCGGTGCTGAGAACTGCAGAGGAAGGCAAAAAACCGTCGGGGACCAGTGCCAATGTGCCCCGGGGGAAAAAGTGCCTTGCTGAGCCCAGTGCTGGCCATGTGCTGTTCCCTGAGCATGTGAGCCAGACCTGGCTCCTTGTCCCACAGGCTGCTCATGCTTGCCAGGAGCTGCCCAAGCCCTATCCTCCCTTGAGCTGGAGCTATGTCGCGGACTTGCCAGAGTGCCCAAGTGCCTCTGAGCTGATAGACCTTGTGGGCAAGAATCCTTGCTGTCCCTGTGTAGGACACCAGGGGGTGTTCCAAAGCACTGCAAGCCCTTGCAAGCCCTTGCAAGCCCTCGACATCCTATCTCTTACGGCTCCTGAGCGTTGCTCTGTAGGAGATGAGGATGGTGAGCTGTGCAGTGCTCCTCAAGAAGGAATTGCCTTGGTCTTGCCACTGCTATCCAGTTGAAAAGGATTTGTATCCATGAGCCGAGCTTGGAAGGTGGCCCTGCCAGCACATTGTCTTGCAGCGGAGAACCTCCAGCAGCCTCATGCAAGGTTTTCTTCCCTCAGCCCCTGGCCTGTGATTCCAGCAGCTCCTCAAGTGCTTCCTGTCAGATGTGCTGGGGCTGCCCCCGGGCCAGCTCTGGCAGTGGACACGGGAGGCTGCTCCTCTGGATCCTGCGTGGGGCCTGGTGACCACTGCGTTGCCGGGTGCTGGCATTGTGACATGGGGGTGACACAGCCGCATATGTGCAGCCCTTTGGAGGAAGCCTTTGGGGTGCTGGCTCCAAATCAGTCCCTGTACCTACAAAATAGGGGAGGAAGCAACCTAATAGAGTCCCTTTTTTGCAAAAAGACAGTGTGGATTTGTTGCCAGTGCAGCCTTACTTCCAGTAGCAATACTGCCTGTAGTCTCATGTATGGAGGCCTCAAGGCTCGCTCAGGGCTTGTCACGCAGAACTGCAGGCCTGACAGAGCAGAACTGCTCTCCTCTCCTCTCCTCTCCTCTCCTCTCCTCTCCTCTCCTCTTCTCTCCTGTCCGCCAGTCCAATATCTAAGAGACTGTTTGCCTGAAAGGACAGAGGGTTTTCAGTTCCAAAATCAATGTCAAGGACACAGAACACAATGAATTTTATTTTATTTTGTTGTTAATTTATTAATTTTCTTGATTTTATGTTAATTCATGTGATGTTTCTTCGTGTCATTTTTTTTCCCTTTGTGACTCTGTTTCAGAACCCAGGCTCACAAGCATTAGCTCAAGCCCAAGTGTAGCCAGGAGTAGGCTGAGGCATTCTTCAGTTTAGCCTGAGAAAAGATCCCTTGCAGGCTGGCAAAGGCAAGTCCCAGAGCTGCAGAGAGCAGCAGCAGGAATAGAGGCCAAGCTGTGCGCGGTTCCTGCAGAGGGAGAACCTTGACAAGGACTTGTGGGACTGACCATGCACAAAAGAGGAGGAAGAAGAAGAAGAAGAAGAAGAAGAAGAAGAAGAAGAGGTAGAAGAGGAAGAAGAGGAAGAAGGGGTGAGTGGTACCGTGGCATCTCTTCCAAAGCGTGACATGTAGAGATGACGAGCAGACTTTTTGCCTTCCACAACTTGTTTGGCTGCTGTGCTTCTTGGGCAGGGATGCATGAGAAGCGCTCTGGTCCCTGCCAGGCGCTTGTGTTACCTGCAGGGAGAGCTGAGAAGTGGCAGCTGAGGCTGCCAGCATGGTGGAGCATGAGCAGCCGGCTCCCAGGCCAAATGGCCCAAAGAAATGGTGGCAAGGGGCGGTGCTGAGAACTGCAGAGGAAGGCAAAAAACCGTCGGGGACCAGTGCCAATGTGCCCCGGGGGAAAAAGTGCCTTGCTGAGCCCAGTGCTGGCCATGGGCTGTTCCCTGAGCATGTGAGCCAGACCTGGCTCCTTGTCCCACAGGCTGCTCATGCTTGCCAGGAGCTGCCCAAGCCCTATCCTCCCTTGAGCTGGAGCTATCAGGCGGACTTGCCAGAGTGCCCAAGTGCCTCTGAGCTGATAGACCTTGTGGGCAAGAATCCTTGCTGTCCCTGTGTAGGACACCAGTGGGTGTTCCAAAGCACTGCAAGCCCTTGCAAGCCCTTGCAAGCCCTCGACATCCTATCTCGTACGGCTCCTGAGCGTTGCTCTGTAGGAGATGAGGATGGTGAGCTGTGCAGTGCTCCTCAAGAAGGAATTGCCTTGGTCTTGCCACTGCTATCCAGTTGAAAAGGATTTGTATCCATGAGCCGAGCTTGGAAGGTGGCCCTGCCAGCACATTGTCTTGCAGCGGAGAACCTCCAGCAGCCTCATGCAAGGTTTTCTTCCCTCAGCCCCTGGCCTGTGATTCCAGCAGCTCCTCAAGTGCTTCCTGTCAGATGTGCTGGGGCTGCCCCCGGGCCAGCTCTGGCAGTGGACACGGGAGGCTGCTCCTCTGGATCCTGCGTGGGGCCTGGTGACCACTGCGTTGCCGGGTGCTGGCATTGTGACATGGGGGTGACACAGCCGCATATGTGCAGCCCTTTGGAGGAAGCCTTTGGGGTGCTGGCTCCAAATCAGTCCCTGTACCTACAAAATAGGGGAGTAAGCAACCTAATAGAGTCCCTTTTTTGCAAAAAGACAGTGTGGATTTGTTGCCAGTGCAGCCTTACTTCCAGTAGCAATACTGCCTGTAGTCTCATGTATGGAGGCCTCAGGGCTCGCTCAGGGCTTGTCACGCAGAACTGCAGGCCTGACAGAGCAGAACTGCTCTCCTCTCCTCTCCTCTCCTCTCCTCTCCTCTCCTCTCCTCTCCTCTCCTCTCCTCTCCTCTCCTCTCCTCTCCTCTTCTCTTCTCTCCTGTCCGCCAGTCCAATATCTAAGAGACTGTTTGCCTGAAAGGACAGAGGGTTTTCAGTTCCAAAATCAATGTCAAGGACACAGAACACAATGAATTTTATTTTATTTTGTTGTTAATTTATTAATTTTCTTGATTTTATGTTAATTCATGTGATGTTTCTTCGTGTCATTTTTTTTCCCTTTGTGACTCTGTTTCAGAACCCAGGCTCACAAGCATTAGCTCAAGCCCAAGTGTAGCCAGGAGTAGGCTGAGGCATTCTTCAGTTTAGCCTGAGAAAAGATCCCTTGCAGGCTGGCAAAGGCAAGTCCCAGAGCTGCAGAGAGCAGCAGCAGGAATAGAGGCCAAGCTGTGCGCGGTTCCTGCAGAGGGAGAACCTTGACAAGGAGTTGTGGGACTGACCATGCACAAAAGAGGAGGAAGAAGAAGAAGAAGAAGAAGAAGAAGAAGAAGAAGAAGAGGTAGAAGAGGAAGAAGAGGAAGAAGGGGTGAGTGGTACCGTGGCATCTCTTCCAAAGCGTGACATGTAGAGATGACGAGCAGACTTTTTGCCTTCCACAACTTGTTTGGCTGCTGTGCTTCTTGGGCAGGGATGCATGAGAAGCGCTCTGGTCCCTGCCAGGCGCTTGTGTTACCTGCAGGGAGAGCTGAGAAGTGGCAGCTGAGGCTGTCAGCATGGTGGAGCATGAGCAGCCGGCTCCCAGGCCAAATGGCCCAAAGAAATGGTGGCAAGGGGCGGTGCTGAGAACTGCAGAGGAAGGCAAAAAACCGTCGGGGACCAGTGCCAATGTGCCCCGGGGGAAAAAGTGCCTTGCTGAGCCCAGTGCTGGCCATGGGCTGTTCCCTGAGCATGTGAGCCAGACCTGGCTCCTTGTCCCACAGGCTGCTCATGCTTCCCAGGAGCTGCCCAAGCCCTATCCTCCCTTGAGCTGGAGCTATGTCGCGGACTTGCCAGAGTGCCCAAGTGCCTCTGAGCTGATAGACCTTGTGGGCAAGAATCCTTGCTGTCCCTGTGTAGGACACCAGTGGGTGTTCCAAAGCACTGCAAGCCCTTGCAAGCCCTTGCAAGCCCTCGACATCCTATCTCTTACGGCTCCTGAGCATTGCTCTGTAGGAGATGAGGATGGTGAGCTGTGCAGTGCTCCTCAAGAAGGAATTGCCTTGGTCTTGCCACTGCTATCCAGTTGAAAAGGATTTGTATCCATGAGCCGAGCTTGGAAGGTGGCCCTGCCAGCACATTGTCTTGCAGCGGAGAACCTCCAGCAGCCTCATGCAAGGTTTTCTTCCCTCAGCCCCTGGCCTGTGATTCCAGCAGCTCCTCAAGTGCTTCCTGTCAGATGTGCTGGGGCTGCCCCCGGGCCAGCTCTGGCAGTGGACACGGGAGGCTGCTCCTCTGGATCCTGCGTGGGGCCTGGTGACCACTGCGTTGCCGGGTGCTGGCATTGTGACATGGGGGTGACACAGCCGCATATGTGCAGCCCTTTGGAGGAAGCCTTTGGGGTGCTGGCTCCAAATCAGTCCCTGTACCTACAAAATAGGGGAGTAAGCAACCTAATAGAGTCCCTTTTTTGCAAAAAGACAGTGTGGATTTGTTGCCAGTGCAGCCTTACTTCCAGTAGCAATACTGCCTGTAGTCTCATGTATGGAGGCCTCAGGGCTCGCTCAGGGCTTGTCACGCAGAACTGCAGGCCTGACAGAGCAGAACTGCTCTCCTCTCCTCTCCTCTCCTCTCCTCTTCTCTCCTGTCCGCCAGTCCAATATCTAAGAGACTGTTTGCCTGAAAGGACAGAGGGTTTTCAGTTCCAAAATCAATGTCAAGGACACAGAACACAATGAATTTTATTTTATTTTGTTGTTAATTTATTAATTTTCTTGATTTTATGTTAATTCATGTGATGTTTCTTCGTGTCATTTTTTTTCTTTGTGACTCTGTTTCAGAACCCAGGCTCACAAGCATTAGCTCAAGCCCAAGTGTAGCCAGGAGTAGGCTGAGGCATTCTTCAGTTTAGCCTGAGAAAAGATCCCTTGCAGGCTGGCAAAGGCAAGTCCCAGAGCTGCAGAGAGCAGCAGCAGGAATAGAGGCCAAGCTGTGCGCGGTTCCTGCAGAGGGAGAACCTTGACAAGGAGTTGTGGGACTGACCATGCACAAAAGAGGAGGAAGAAGAAGAAGAAGAAGAAGAAGAAGAAGAAGAAGAGGTAGAAGAGGAAGAAGAGGAAGAAGGGGTGAGTGGTACCGTGGCATCTCTTCCAAAGCGTGACATGTAGAGATGACGAGCAGACTTTTTGCCTTCCACAACTTGTTTGGCTGCTGTGCTTCTTGGGCAGGGATGCATGAGAAGCGCTCTGGTCCCTGCCAGGCGCTTGTGTTAGCTGCAGGGAGAGCTGAGAAGTGGCAGCTGAGGCTGCCAGCATGGTGGAGCATGAGCAGCCGGCTCCCAGGCCAAATGGCCCAAAGAAATGGTGGCAAGGGGCGGTGCTGAGAACTGCAGAGGAAGGCAAAAAACCGTCGGGGACCAGTGCCAATGTGCCCCGGGGGAAAAAGTGCCTTGCTGAGCCCAGTGCTGGCCATGGGCTGTTCCCTGAGCATGTGAGCCAGACCTGGCTCCTTGTCCCACAGGCTGCTCATGCTTGCCAGGAGCTGCCCAAGCCCTATCCTCCCTTGAGCTGGAGCTATGTCGCGGACTTGCCAGAGTGCCCAAGTGCCTCTGAGCTGATAGACCTTGTGGGCAAGAATCCTTGCTGTCCCTGTGTAGGACACCAGGGGGTGTTCCAAAGCACTGCAAGCCCTTGCAAGCCCTTGCAAGCCCTCGACATCCTATCTCTTACGGCTCCTGAGCGTTGCTCTGTAGGAGATGAGGATGGTGAGCTGTGCAGTGCTCCTCAAGAAGGAATTGCCTTGGTCTTGCCACTGCTATCCAGTTGAAAAGGATTTGTATCCATGAGCCGAGCTTGGAAGGTGGCCCTGCCAGCACATTGTCTTGCAGCGGAGAACCTCCAGCAGCCTCATGCAAGGTTTTCTTCCCTCAGCCCCTGGCCTGTGATTCCAGCAGCTCCTCAAGTGCTTCCTGTCAGATGTGCTGGGGCTGCCCCCGGGCCAGCTCTGGCAATGGACACGGGAGGCTGCTCCTCTGGATCCTGCGTGGGGCCTGGTGACCACTGCGTTGCCGGGTGCTGGCATTGTGACATGGGGGTGACACAGCCGCATATGTGCAGCCCTTTGGAGGAAGCCTTTGGGGTGCTGGCTCCAAATCAGTCCCTGTACCTACAAAATAGGGGAGTAAGCAACCTAATAGAGTCCCTTTTTTGCAAAAAGACAGTGTGGATTTGTTGCCAGTGCAGCCTTACTTCCAGTAGCAATACTGCCTGTAGTCTCATGTATGGAGGCCTCAGGGCTCGCTCAGGGCTTGTCACGCAGAACTGCAGGCCTGACAGAGCAGAACTGCTCTCCTCTCCTCTCCTCTCCTCTCCTCTCCTCTCCTCTCCTCTCCTCTTCTCTCCTGTCCGCCAGTCCAATATCTAAGAGACTGTTTGCCTGAAAGGACAGAGGGTTTTCAGTTCCAAAATCAATGTCAAGGACACAGAACACAATGAATTTTATTTTATTTTGTTGTTAATTTATTAATTTTCTTGATTTTATGTTAATTCATGTGATGTTTCTTCGTGTCATTTTTTTTCCCTTTGTGACTCTGTTTCAGAACCCAGGCTCACAAGCATTAGCTCAAGCCCAAGTGTAGCCAGGAGTAGGCTGAGGCATTCTTCAGTTTAGCCTGAGAAAAGATCCCTTGCAGGCTGGCAAAGGCAAGTCCCAGAGCTGCAGAGAGCAGCAGCAGGAATAGAGGCCAAGCTGTGCGCGGTTCCTGCAGAGGGAGAACCTTGACAAGGACTTGTGGGACTGACCATGCACAAAAGAGGAGGAAGAAGAAGAAGAAGAAGAAGAAGAAGAAGAAGAAGAGGTAGAAGAGGAAGAAGAGGAAGAAGGGGTGAGTGGTACCGTGGCATCTCTTCCAAAGCGTGACATGTAGAGATGACGAGCAGACTTTTTGCCTTCCACAACTTGTTTGTCTGCTGTGCTTCTTGGGCAGGGATGCATGAGAAGCGCTCTGGTCCCTGCCAGGCGCTTGTGTTACCTGCAGGGAGAGCTGAGAAGTGGCAGCTGAGGCTGCCAGCATGGTGGAGCATGAGCAGCCGGCTCCCAGGCCAAATGGCCCAAAGAAATGGTGGCAAGGGGCGGTGCTGAGAACTGCAGAGGAAGGCAAAAAACCGTCGGGGACCAGTGCCAATGTGCCCCGGGGGAAAAAGTGCCTTGCTGAGCCCAGTGCTGGCCATGGGCTGTTCCCTGAGCATGTGAGCCAGACCTGGCTCCTTGTCCCACAGGCTGCTCATGCTTGCCAGGAGCTGCCCAAGCCCTATCCTCCCTTGAGCTGGAGCTATCAGGCAGACTTGCCAGAGTGCCCAAGTGCCTCTGAGCTGATAGACCTTGTGGGCAAGAATCCTTGCTGTCCCTGTGTAGGACACCAGTGGGTGTTCCAAAGCACTGCAAGCCCTTGCAAGCCCTTGCAAGCCCTCGACATCCTATCTCGTACGGCTCCTGAGCGTTGCTCTGTAGGAGATGAGGATGGTGAGCTGTGCAGTGCTCCTCAAGAAGGAATTGCCTTGGTCTTGCCACTGCTATCCAGTTGAAAAGGATTTGTATCCATGAGCCGAGCTTGGAAGGTGGCCCTGCCAGCACATTGTCTTGCAGCGGAGAACCTCCAGCAGCCTCATGCAAGGTTTTCTTCCCTCAGCCCCTGGCCTGTGATTCCAGCAGCTCCTCAAGTGCTTCCTGTCAGATGTGCTGGGGCTGCCCCCGGGCCAGCTCTGGCAGTGGACACGGGAGGCTGCTCCTCTGGATCCTGCGTGGGGCCTGGTGACCACTGCGTTGCCGGGTGCTGGCATTGTGACATGGGGGTGACACAGCCGCATATGTGCAGCCCTTTGGAGGAAGCCTTTGGGGTGCTGGCTCCAAATCAGTCCCTGTACCTACAAAATAGGGGAGTAAGCAACCTAATAGAGTCCCTTTTTTGCAAAAAGACAGTGTGGATTTGTTGCCAGTGCAGCCTTACTTCCAGTAGCAATACTGCCTGTAGTCTCATGTATGGAGGCCTCAGGGCTCGCTCAGGGCTTGTCACGCAGAACTGCAGGCCTGACAGAGCAGAACTGCTCTCCTCTCCTCTCCTCTCCTCTCCTCTCCTCTCCTCTCCTCTCCTCTCCTCTCCTCTTCTCTCCTGTCCGCCAGTCCAATATCTAAGAGACTGTTTGCCTGAAAGGACAGAGGGTTTTCAGTTCCAAAATCAATGTCAAGGACACAGAACACAATGAATTTTATTTTATTTTGTTGTTAATTTATTAATTTTCTTGATTTTATGTTAATTCATGTGATGTTTCTTCGTGTCATTTTTTTTCCCTTTGTGACTCTGTTTCAGAACCCAGGCTCACAAGCATTAGCTCAAGCCCAAGTGTAGCCAGGAGTAGGCTGAGGCATTCTTCAGTTTAGCCTGAGAAAAGATCCCTTGCAGGCTGGCAAAGGCAAGTCCCAGAGCTGCAGAGAGCAGCAGCAGGAATAGAGGCCAAGCTGTGCGCGGTTCCTGCAGAGGGAGAACCTTGACAAGGAGTTGTGGGACTGACCATGCACAAAAGAGGAGGAAGAAGAAGAAGAAGAAGAAGAAGAAGAAGAAGAAGAGGTAGAAGAGGAAGAAGAGGAAGAAGGGGTGAGTGGTACCGTGGCATCTCTTCCAAAGCGTGACATGTAGAGATGACGAGCAGACTTTTTGCCTTCCACAACTTGTTTGGCTGCTGTGCTTCTTGGGCAGGGATGCATGAGAAGCGCTCTGGTCCCTGCCAGGCGCTTGTGTTAGCTGCAGGGAGAGCTGAGAAGTGGCAGCTGAGGCTGCCAGCATGGTGGAGCATGAGCAGCCGGCTCCCAGGCCAAATGGCCCAAAGAAATGGTGGCAAGGGGCGGTGCTGAGAACTGCAGAGGAAGGCAAAAAACCGTCGGGGACCAGTGCCAATGTGCCCCGGGGGAAAAAGTGCCTTGCTGAGCCCAGTGCTGGCCATGGGCTGTTCCCTGAGCATGTGAGCCAGACCTGGCTCCTTGTCCCACAGGCTGCTCATGCTTCCCAGGAGCTGCCCAAGCCCTATCCTCCCTTGAGCTGGAGCTATGTCGCGGACTTGCCAGAGTGCCCAAGTGCCTCTGAGCTGATAGACCTTGTGGGCAAGAATCCTTGCTGTCCCTGTGTAGGACACCAGGGGGTGTTCCAAAGCACTGCAAGCCCTTGCAAGCCCTTGCAAGCCCTCGACATCCTATCTCGTACGGCTCCTGAGCGTTGCTCTGTAGGAGATGAGGATGGTGAGCTGTGCAGTGCTCCTCAAGAAGGAATTGCCTTGGTCTTGCCACTGCTATCCAGTTGAAAAGGATTTGTATCCATGAGCCGAGCTTGGAAGGTGGCCCTGCCAGCACATTGTCTTGCAGCGGAGAACCTCCAGCAGCCTCATGCAAGGTTTTCTTCCCTCAGCCCCTGGCCTGTGATTCCAGCAGCTCCTCAAGTGCTTCCTGTCAGATGTGCTGGGGCTGCCCCCGGGCCAGCTCTGGCAGTGGACACGGGAGGCTGCTCCTCTGGATCCTGCGTGGGGCCTGGTGACCACTGCGTTGCCGGGTGCTGGCATTGTGACATGGGGGTGACACAGCCGCATATGTGCAGCCCTTTGGAGGAAGCCTTTGGGGTGCTGGCTCCAAATCAGTCCCTGTACCTACAAAATAGGGGAGTAAGCAACCTAATAGAGTCCCTTTTTTGCAAAAAGACAGTGTGGATTTGTTGCCAGTGCAGCCTTACTTCCAGTAGCAATACTGCCTGTAGTCTCATGTATGGAGGCCTCAGGGCTCGCTCAGGGCTTGTCACGCAGAACTGCAGGCCTGACAGAGCAGAACTGCTCTCCTCTCCTCTCCTCTCCTCCCCTCTCCTCTCCTCTCCTCTCCTCTCCTCTTCTCTCCTGTCCGCCAGTCCAATATCTAAGAGACTGTTTGCCTGAAAGGACAGAGGGTTTTCAGTTCCAAAATCAATGTCAAGGACACAGAACACAATGAATTTTATTTTATTTTGTTGTTAATTTATTAATTTTCTTGATTTTATGTTAATTCATGTGATGTTTCTTCGTGTCATTTTTTTTCCCTTTGTGACTCTGTTTCAGAACCCAGGCTCACAAGCATTAGCTCAAGCCCAAGTGTAGCCAGGAGTAGGCTGAGGCATTCTTCAGTTTAGCCTGAGAAAAGATCCCTTGCAGGCTGGCAAAGGCAAGTCCCAGAGCTGCAGAGAGCAGCAGCAGGAATAGAGGCCAAGCTGTGCGCGGTTCCTGCAGAGGGAGAACCTTGACAAGGACTTGTGGGACTGACCATGCACAAAAGAGGAGGAAGAAGAAGAAGAAGAAGAAGAAGAAGAAGAAGAAGAGGTAGAAGAGGAAGAAGAGGAAGAAGGGGTGAGTGGTACCGTGGCATCTCTTCCAAAGCGTGACATGTAGAGATGACGAGCAGACTTTTTGCCTTCCACAACTTGTTTGGCTGCTGTGCTTCTTGGGCAGGGATGCATGAGAAGCGCTCTGGTCCCTGCCAGGCGCTTGTGTTACCTGCAGGGAGAGCTGAGAAGTGGCAGCTGAGGCTGTCAGCATGGTGGAGCATGAGCAGCCGGCTCCCAGGCCAAATGGCCCAAAGAAATGGTGGCAAGGGGCGGTGCTGAGAACTGCAGAGGAAGGCAAAAAACCGTCGGGGACCAGTGCCAATGTGCCCCGGGGGAAAAAGTGCCTTGCTGAGCCCAGTGCTGGCCATGGGCTGTTCCCTGAGCATGTGAGCCAGACCTGGCTCCTTGTCCCACAGGCTGCTCATGCTTCCCAGGAGCTGCCCAAGCCCTATCCTCCCTTGAGCTGGAGCTATGTCGCGGACTTGCCAGAGTGCCCAAGTGCCTCTGAGCTGATAGACCTTGTGGGCAAGAATCCTTGCTGTCCCTGTGTAGGACACCAGGGGGTGTTCCAAAGCACTGCAAGCCCTTGCAAGCCCTTGCAAGCCCTCGACATCCTATCTCGTACGGCTCCTGAGCGTTGCTCTGTAGGAGATGAGGATGGTGAGCTGTGCAGTGCTCCTCAAGAAGGAATTGCCTTGGTCTTGCCACTGCTATCCAGTTGAAAAGGATTTGTATCCATGAGCCGAGCTTGGAAGGTGGCCCTGCCAGCACATTGTCTTGCAGCGGAGAACCTCCAGCAGCCTCATGCAAGGTTTTCTTCCCTCAGCCCCTGGCCTGTGATTCCAGCAGCTCCTCAAGTGCTTCCTGTCAGATGTGCTGGGGCTGCCCCCGGGCCAGCTCTGGCAGTGGACACGGGAGGCTGCTCCTCTGGATCCTGCGTGGGGCCTGGTGACCACTGCGTTGCCGGGTGCTGGCATTGTGACATGGGGGTGACACAGCCGCATATGTGCAGCCCTTTGGAGGAAGCCTTTGGGGTGCTGGCTCCAAATCAGTCCCTGTACCTACAAAATAGGGGAGTAAGCAACCTAATAGAGTCCCTTTTTTGCAAAAAGACAGTGTGGATTTGTTGCCAGTGCAGCCTTACTTCCAGTAGCAATACTGCCTGTAGTCTCATGTATGGAGGCCTCAGGGCTCGCTCAGGGCTTGTCACGCAGAACTGCAGGCCTGACAGAGCAGAACTGCTCTCCTCTCCTCTCCTCTCCTCTCCTCTCCTCTCCTCTTCTCTCCTGTCCGCCAGTCCAATATCTAAGAGACTGTTTGCCTGAAAGGACAGAGGGTTTTCAGTTCCAAAATCAATGTCAAGGACACAGAACACAATGAATTTTATTTTATTTTGTTGTTAATTTATTAATTTTCTTGATTTTATGTTAATTCATGTGATGTTTCTTCGTGTCATTTTTTTTCCCTTTGTGACTCTGTTTCAGAACCCAGGCTCACAAGCATTAGCTCAAGCCCAAGTGTAGCCAGGAGTAGGCTGAGGCATTCTTCAGTTTAGCCTGAGAAAAGATCCCTTGCAGGCTGGCAAAGGCAAGTCCCAGAGCTGCAGAGAGCAGCAGCAGGAATAGAGGCCAAGCTGTGCGCGGTTCCTGCAGAGGGAGAACCTTGACAAGGAGTTGTGGGACTGACCATGCACAAAAGAGGAGGAAGAAGAAGAAGAAGAAGAAGAAGAAGAAGAAGAAGAGGTAGAAGAGGAAGAAGAGGAAGAAGGGGTGAGTGGTACCGTGGCATCTCTTCCAAAGCGTGACATGTAGAGATGACGAGCAGACTTTTTGCCTTCCACAACTTGTTTGGCTGCTGTGCTTCTTGGGCAGGGATGCATGAGAAGCGCTCTGGTCCCTGCCAGGCGCTTGTGTTAGCTGCAGGGAGAGCTGAGAAGTGGCAGCTGAGGCTGCCAGCATGGTGGAGCATGAGCAGCCGGCTCCCAGGCCAAATGGCCCAAAGAAATGGTGGCAAGGGGCGGTGCTGAGAACTGCAGAGGAAGGCAAAAAACCGTCGGGGACCAGTGCCAATGTGCCCCGGGGGAAAAAGTGCCTTGCTGAGCCCAGTGCTGGCCATGGGCTGTTCCCTGAGCATGTGAGCCAGACCTGGCTCCTTGTCCCACAGGCTGCTCATGCTTCCCAGGAGCTGCCCAAGCCCTATCCTCCCTTGAGCTGGAGCTATGTCGCGGACTTGCCAGAGTGCCCAAGTGCCTCTGAGCTGATAGACCTTGTGGGCAAGAATCCTTGCTGTCCCTGTGTAGGACACCAGGGGGTGTTCCAAAGCACTGCAAGCCCTTGCAAGCCCTTGCAAGCCCTCGACATCCTATCTCGTACGGCTCCTGAGCGTTGCTCTGTAGGAGATGAGGATGGTGAGCTGTGCAGTGCTCCTCAAGAAGGAATTGCCTTGGTCTTGCCACTGCTATCCAGTTGAAAAGGATTTGTATCCATGAGCCGAGCTTGGAAGGTGGCCCTGCCAGCACATTGTCTTGCAGCGGAGAACCTCCAGCAGCCTCATGCAAGGTTTTCTTCCCTCAGCCCCTGGCCTGTGATTCCAGCAGCTCCTCAAGTGCTTCCTGTCAGATGTGCTGGGGCTGCCCCCGGGCCAGCTCTGGCAGTGGACACGGGAGGCTGCTCCTCTGGATCCTGCGTGGGGCCTGGTGACCACTGCGTTGCCGGGTGCTGGCATTGTGACATGGGGGTGACACAGCCGCATATGTGCAGCCCTTTGGAGGAAGCCTTTGGGGTGCTGGCTCCAAATCAGTCCCTGTACCTACAAAATAGGGGAGTAAGCAACCTAATAGAGTCCCTTTTTTGCAAAAAGACAGTGTGGATTTGTTGCCAGTGCAGCCTTACTTCCAGTAGCAATACTGCCTGTAGTCTCATGTATGGAGGCCTCAGGGCTCGCTCAGGGCTTGTCACGCAGAACTGCAGGCCTGACAGAGCAGAACTGCTCTCCTCTCCTCTCCTCTCCTCCCCTCTCCTCTCCTCTCCTCTCCTCTCCTCTCCTCTTCTCTCCTGTCCGCCAGTCCAATATCTAAGAGACTGTTTGCCTGAAAGGACAGAGGGTTTTCAGTTCCAAAATCAATGTCAAGGACACAGAACACAATGAATTTTATTTTATTTTGTTGTTAATTTATTAATTTTCTTGATTTTATGTTAATTCATGTGATGTTTCTTCGTGTCATTTTTTTTCCCTTTGTGACTCTGTTTCAGAACCCAGGCTCACAAGCATTAGCTCAAGCCCAAGTGTAGCCAGGAGTAGGCTGAGGCATTCTTCAGTTTAGCCTGAGAAAAGATCCCTTGCAGGCTGGCAAAGGCAAGTCCCAGAGCTGCAGAGAGCAGCAGCAGGAATAGAGGCCAAGCTGTGCGCGGTTCCTGCAGAGGGAGAACCTTGACAAGGACTTGTGGGACTGACCATGCACAAAAGAGGAGGAAGAAGAAGAAGAAGAAGAAGAAGAAGAAGAAGAAGAGGTAGAAGAGGAAGAAGAGGAAGAAGGGGTGAGTGGTACCGTGGCATCTCTTCCAAAGCGTGACATGTAGAGATGACGAGCAGACTTTTTGCCTTCCACAACTTGTTTGGCTGCTGTGCTTCTTGGGCAGGGATGCATGAGAAGCGCTCTGGTCCCTGCCAGGCGCTTGTGTTACCTGCAGGGAGAGCTGAGAAGTGGCAGCTGAGGCTGTCAGCATGGTGGAGCATGAGCAGCCGGCTCCCAGGCCAAATGGCCCAAAGAAATGGTGGCAAGGGGCGGTGCTGAGAACTGCAGAGGAAGGCAAAAAACCGTCGGGGACCAGTGCCAATGTGCCCCGGGGGAAAAAGTGCCTTGCTGAGCCCAGTGCTGGCCATGGGCTGTTCCCTGAGCATGTGAGCCAGACCTGGCTCCTTGTCCCACAGGCTGCTCATGCTTCCCAGGAGCTGCCCAAGCCCTATCCTCCCTTGAGCTGGAGCTATGTCGCGGACTTGCCAGAGTGCCCAAGTGCCTCTGAGCTGATAGACCTTGTGGGCAAGAATCCTTGCTGTCCCTGTGTAGGACACCAGGGGGTGTTCCAAAGCACTGCAAGCCCTTGCAAGCCCTTGCAAGCCCTCGACATCCTATCTCGTACGGCTCCTGAGCGTTGCTCTGTAGGAGATGAGGATGGTGAGCTGTGCAGTGCTCCTCAAGAAGGAATTGCCTTGGTCTTGCCACTGCTATCCAGTTGAAAAGGATTTGTATCCATGAGCCGAGCTTGGAAGGTGGCCCTGCCAGCACATTGTCTTGCAGCGGAGAACCTCCAGCAGCCTCATGCAAGGTTTTCTTCCCTCAGCCCCTGGCCTGTGATTCCAGCAGCTCCTCAAGTGCTTCCTGTCAGATGTGCTGGGGCTGCCCCCGGGCCAGCTCTGGCAGTGGACACGGGAGGCTGCTCCTCTGGATCCTGCGTGGGGCCTGGTGACCACTGCGTTGCCGGGTGCTGGCATTGTGACATGGGGGTGACACAGCCGCATATGTGCAGCCCTTTGGAGGAAGCCTTTGGGGTGCTGGCTCCAAATCAGTCCCTGTACCTACAAAATAGGGGAGTAAGCAACCTAATAGAGTCCCTTTTTTGCAAAAAGACAGTGTGGATTTGTTGCCAGTGCAGCCTTACTTCCAGTAGCAATACTGCCTGTAGTCTCATGTATGGAGGCCTCAGGGCTCGCTCAGGGCTTGTCACGCAGAACTGCAGGCCTGACAGAGCAGA
The DNA here is from genome assembly GCF_036013445.1 of Caloenas nicobarica. NCBI lineage: Eukaryota > Metazoa > Chordata > Aves > Columbiformes > Columbidae > Caloenas > Caloenas nicobarica. The sequence goes on along the minus strand of NW_027017727.1, from coordinate 749,433 downwards.
ACTGCTCTCCTCTCCTCTCCTCTCCTCTCCTCTCCTCTTCTCTCCTGTCCGCCAGTCCAATATCTAAGAGACTGTTTGCCTGAAAGGACAGAGGGTTTTCAGTTCCAAAATCAATGTCAAGGACACAGAACACAATGAATTTTATTTTATTTTGTTGTTAATTTATTAATTTTCTTGATTTTATGTTAATTCATGTGATGTTTCTTCGTGTCATTTTTTTTCCCTTTGTGACTCTGTTTCAGAACCCAGGCTCACAAGCATTAGCTCAAGCCCAAGTGTAGCCAGGAGTAGGCTGAGGCATTCTTCAGTTTAGCCTGAGAAAAGATCCCTTGCAGGCTGGCAAAGGCAAGTCCCAGAGCTGCAGAGAGCAGCAGCAGGAATAGAGGCCAAGCTGTGCGCGGTTCCTGCAGAGGGAGAACCTTGACAAGGACTTGTGGGACTGACCATGCACAAAAGAGGAGGAAGAAGAAGAAGAAGAAGAAGAAGAAGAAGAAGAAGAGGTAGAAGAGGAAGAAGAGGAAGAAGGGGTGAGTGGTACCGTGGCATCTCTTCCAAAGCGTGACATGTAGAGATGACGAGCAGACTTTTTGCCTTCCACAACTTGTTTGGCTGCTGTGCTTCTTGGGCAGGGATGCATGAGAAGCGCTCTGGTCCCTGCCAGGCGCTTGTGTTACCTGCAGGGAGAGCTGAGAAGTGGCAGCTGAGGCTGTCAGCATGGTGGAGCATGAGCAGCCGGCTCCCAGGCCAAATGGCCCAAAGAAATGGTGGCAAGGGGCGGTGCTGAGAACTGCAGAGGAAGGCAAAAAACCGTCGGGGACCAGTGCCAATGTGGCCCGGGGGAAAAAGTGCCTTGCTGAGCCCAGTGCTGGCCATGGGCTGTTCCCTGAGCATGTGAGCCAGACCTGGCTCCTTGTCCCACAGGCTGCTCATGCTTCCCAGGAGCTGCCCAAGCCCTATCCTCCCTTGAGCTGGAGCTATGTCGCGGACTTGCCAGAGTGCCCAAGTGCCTCTGAGCTGATAGACCTTGTGGGCAAGAATCCTTGCTGTCCCTGTGTAGGACACCAGGGGGTGTTCCAAAGCACTGCAAGCCCTTGCAAGCCCTTGCAAGCCCTCGACATCCTATCTCTTACGGCTCCTGAGCGTTGCTCTGTAGGAGATGAGGATGGTGAGCTGTGCAGTGCTCCTCAAGAAGGAATTGCCTTGGTCTTGCCACTGCTATCCAGTTGAAAAGGATTTGTATCCATGAGCCGAGCTTGGAAGGTGGCCCTGCCAGCACATTGTCTTGCAGCGGAGAACCTCCAGCAGCCTCATGCAAGGTTTTCTTCCCTCAGCCCCTGGCCTGTGATTCCAGCAGCTCCTCAAGTGCTTCCTGTCAGATGTGCTGGGGCTGCCCCCGGGCCAGCTCTGGCAGTGGACACGGGAGGCTGCTCCTCTGGATCCTGCGTGGGGCCTGGTGACCACTGCGTTGCCGGGTGCTGGCATTGTGACATGGGGGTGACACAGCCGCATATGTGCAGCCCTTTGGAGGAAGCCTTTGGGGTGCTGGCTCCAAATCAGTCCCTGTACCTACAAAATAGGGGAGTAAGCAACCTAATAGAGTCCCTTTTTTGCAAAAAGACAGTGTGGATTTGTTGCCAGTGCAGCCTTACTTCCAGTAGCAATACTGCCTGTAGTCTCATGTATGGAGGCCTCAGGGCTCGCTCAGGGCTTGTCATGCAGAACTGCAGGCCTGACAGAGCAGAACTGCTCTCCTCTCCTCTCCTCTCCTCTCCTCTCCTCTCCTCTCCTCTCCTGTCCGCCAGTCCAATATCTAAGAGACTGTTTGCCTGAAAGGACAGAGGGTTTTCAGTTCCAAAATCAATGTCAAGGACACAGAACACAATGAATTGTATTTTATTTTGTTGTTAATTTAGTAATTTTCTTGATTTTATGTTAATTCATGTTATGTTTCTTCGTGTCATTTTTTTTCCCTTTGTGACTCTGTTTCAGAACCCAGGCTCACAAGCATTAGCTCAAGCCCAAGTGTAGCCAGGAGTAGGCTGAGGCATTCTTCAGTTTAGCCTGAGAAAAGATCCCTTGCAGGCTGGCAAAGGCAAGTCCCAGAGCTGCAGAGAGCAGCAGCAGGAATAGAGGCCAAGCTGTCCGCGGTTCCTGCAGAGGGAGAACCTTGACAAGGAGTTGTGGGACTGACCATGCACAAAAGAGGAGGAAGAAGAAGAAGAAGAAGAAGAAGAAGAAGAAGAAGAGGTAGAAGAGGAAGAAGAGGAAGAAGGGGTGAGTGGTACCGTGGCATCTCTTCCAAAGCGTGACATGTAGAGATGACGAGCAGACTTTTTGCCTTCCACAACTTGTTTGGCTGCTGTGCTTCTTGGGCAGGGATGCATGAGAAGCGCTCTGGTCCCTGCCAGGCGCTTGTGTTACCTGCAGGGAGAGCTGAGAAGTGGCAGCTGCGGCTGCCAGCATGGTGGAGCATGAGCAGCCGGCTCCCAGGCCAAATGGCCCAAAGAAATGGTGGCAAGGGGCGGTGCTGAGAACTGCAGAGGAAGGCAAAAAACCGTCGGGGACCAGTGCCAATGTGCCCCGGGGGAAAAAGTGCCTTGCTGAGCCCAGTGCTGGCCATGGGCTGTTCCCTGAGCATGTGAGCCAGACCTGGCTCCTTGTCCCACAGGCTGCTCATGCTTCCCAGGAGCTGCCCAAGCCCTATCCTCCCTTGAGCTGGAGCTATGTCGCGGACTTGCCAGAGTGCCCAAGTGCCTCTGAGCTGATAGACCTTGTGGGCAAGAATCCTTGCTGTCCCTGTGTAGGACACCAGGGGGTGTTCCAAAGCACTGCAAGCCCTTGCAAGCCCTTGCAAGCCCTCGACATCCTATCTCTTACGGCTCCTGAGCGTTGCTCTGTAGGAGATGAGGATGGTGAGCTGTGCAGTGCTCCTCAAGAAGGAATTGCCTTGGTCTTGCCACTGCTATCCAGTTGAAAAGGATGTGTATCCATGAGCCGAGCTTGGAAGGTGGCCCTGCCAGCACATTGTCTTGCAGCGGAGAACCTCCAGCAGCCTCATGCAAGGTTTTCTTCCCTCAGCCCCTGGCCTGTGATTCCAGCAGCTCCTCAAGTGCTTCCTGTCAGATGTGCTGGGGCTGCCCCCGGGCCAGCTCTGGCAGTGGACACGGGAGGCTGCTCCTCTGGATCCTGCGTGGGGCCTGGTGACCACTGCGTTGCCGGGTGCTGGCATTGTGACATGGGGGTGACACAGCCGCATATGTGCAGCCCTTTGGAGGAAGCCTTTGGGGTGCTGGCTCCAAATCAGTCCCTGTACCTACAAAATAGGGGAGTAAGCAACCTAATAGAGTCCCTTTTTTGCAAAAAGACAGTGTGGATTTGTTGCCAGTGCAGCCTTACTTCCAGTAGCAATACTGCCTGTAGTCTCATGTATGGAGGCCTCAGGGCTCGCTCAGGGCTTGTCACGCAGAACTGCAGGCCTGACAGAGCAGAACTGCTCTCCTCTCCTCTCCTCTCCTCTCCTCTCCTCTCCTCTTCTCTCCTGTCCGCCAGTCCAATATCTAAGAGACTGTTTGCCTGAAAGGACAGAGGGTTTTCAGTTCCAAAATCAATGTCAAGGACACAGAACACAATGAATTTTATTTTATTTTGTTGTTAATTTATTAATTTTCTTGATTTTATGTTAATTCATGTGATGTTTCTTCGTGTCATTTTTTTTCCCTTTGTGACTCTGTTTCAGAACCCAGGCTCACAAGCATTAGCTCAAGCCCAAGTGTAGCCAGGAGTAGGCTGAGGCATTCTTCAGTTTAGCCTGAGAAAAGATCCCTTGCAGGCTGGCAAAGGCAAGTCCCAGAGCTGCAGAGAGCAGCAGCAGGAATAGAGGCCAAGCTGTGCGCGGTTCCTGCAGAGGGAGAACCTTGACAAGGACTTGTGGGACTGACCATGCACAAAAGAGGAGGAAGAAGAAGAAGAAGAAGAAGAAGAAGAAGAAGAAGAGGTAGAAGAGGAAGAAGAGGAAGAAGGGGTGAGTGGTACCGTGGCATCTCTTCCAAAGCGTGACATGTAGAGATGACGAGCAGACTTTTTGCCTTCCACAACTTGTTTGGCTGCTGTGCTTCTTGGGCAGGGATGCATGAGAAGCGCTCTGGTCCCTGCCAGGCGCTTGTGTTACCTGCAGGGAGAGCTGAGAAGTGGCAGCTGAGGCTGTCAGCATGGTGGAGCATGAGCAGCCGGCTCCCAGGCCAAATGGCCCAAAGAAATGGTGGCAAGGGGCGGTGCTGAGAACTGCAGAGGAAGGCAAAAAACCGTCGGGGACCAGTGCCAATGTGCCCCGGGGGAAAAAGTGCCTTGCTGAGCCCAGTGCTGGCCATGGGCTGTTCCCTGAGCATGTGAGCCAGACCTGGCTCCTTGTCCCACAGGCTGCTCATGCTTCCCAGGAGCTGCCCAAGCCCTATCCTCCCTTGAGCTGGAGCTATGTCGCGGACTTGCCAGAGTGCCCAAGTGCCTCTGAGCTGATAGACCTTGTGGGCAAGAATCCTTGCTGTCCCTGTGTAGGACACCAGGGGGTGTTCCAAAGCACTGCAAGCCCTTGCAAGCCCTTGCAAGCCCTCGACATCCTATCTCTTACGGCTCCTGAGCGTTGCTCTGTAGGAGATGAGGATGGTGAGCTGTGCAGTGCTCCTCAAGAAGGAATTGCCTTGGTCTTGCCACTGCTATCCAGTTGAAAAGGATTTGTATCCATGAGCCGAGCTTGGAAGGTGGCCCTGCCAGCACATTGTCTTGCAGCGGAGAACCTCCAGCAGCCTCATGCAAGGTTTTCTTCCCTCAGCCCCTGGCCTGTGATTCCAGCAGCTCCTCAAGTGCTTCCTGTCAGATGTGCTGGGGCTGCCCCCGGGCCAGCTCTGGCAGTGGACACGGGAGGCTGCTCCTCTGGATCCTGCGTGGGGCCTGGTGACCACTGCGTTGCCGGGTGCTGGCATTGTGACATGGGGGTGACACAGCCGCATATGTGCAGCCCTTTGGAGGAAGCCTTTGGGGTGCTGGCTCCAAATCAGTCCCTGTACCTACAAAATAGGGGAGTAAGCAACCTAATAGAGTCCCTTTTTTGCAAAAAGACAGTGTGGATTTGTTGCCAGTGCAGCCTTACTTCCAGTAGCAATACTGCCTGTAGTCTCATGTATGGAGGCCTCAGGGCTCGCTCAGGGCTTGTCACGCAGAACTGCAGGCCTGACAGAGCAGAACTGCTCTCCTCTCCTCTACTCTCCTCTCCTCTCCTCTCCTCTCCTCTCCTCTCCTCTCCTCTCCTGTCCGCCAGTCCAATATCTAAGAGACTGTTTGCCTGAAAGGACAGAGGGTTTTCAGTTCCAAAATCAATGTCAAGGACACAGAACACAATGAATTGTATTTTATTTTGTTGTTAATTTATTAATTTTCTTGATTTTATGTTAATTCATGTGATGTTTCTTCGTGTCATTTTTTTTCCCTTTGTGACTCTGTTTCAGAACCCAGGCTCACAAGCATTAGCTCAAGCCCAAGTGTAGCCAGGAGTAGGCTGAGGCATTCTTCAGTTTAGCCTGAGAAAAGATCCCTTGCAGGCTGGCAAAGGCAAGTCCCAGAGCTGCAGAGAGCAGCAGCAGGAATAGAGGCCAAGCTGTGCGCGGTTCCTGCAGAGGGAGAACCTTGACAAGGAGTTGTGGGACTGACCATGCACAAAAGAGGAGGAAGAAGAAGAAGAAGAAGAAGAAGAAGAAGAAGAAGAGGTAGAAGAGGAAGAAGAGGAAGAAGGGGTGAGTGGTACCGTGGCATCTCTTCCAAAGCGTGACATGTAGAGATGACGAGCAGACTTTTTGCCTTCCACAACTTGTTTGGCTGCTGTGCTTCTTGGGCAGGGATGCATGAGAAGCGCTCTGGTCCCTGCCAGGCGCTTGTGTTACCTGCAGGGAGAGCTGAGAAGTGGCAGCTGCGGCTGCCAGCATGGTGGAGCATGAGCAGCCGGCTCCCAGGCCAAATGGCCCAAAGAAATGGTGGCAAGGGGCGGTGCTGAGAACTGCAGAGGAAGGCAAAAAACCGTCGGGGACCAGTGCCAATGTGGCCCGGGGGAAAAAGTGCCTTGCTGAGCCCAGTGCTGGCCATGGGCTGTTCCCTGAGCATGTGAGCCAGACCTGGCTCCTTGTCCCACAGGCTGCTCATGCTTCCCAGGAGCTGCCCAAGCCCTATCCTCCCTTGAGCTGGAGCTATGTCGCGGACTTGCCAGAGTGCCCAAGTGCCTCTGAGCTGATAGACCTTGTGGGCAAGAATCCTTGCTGTCCCTGTGTAGGACACCAGGGGGTGTTCCAAAGCACTGCAAGCCCTTGCAAGCCCTTGCAAGCCCTCGACATCCTATCTCTTACGGCTCCTGAGCGTTGCTCTGTAGGAGATGAGGATGGTGAGCTGTGCAGTGCTCCTCAAGAAGGAATTGCCTTGGTCTTGCCACTGCTATCCAGTTGAAAAGGATTTGTATCCATGAGCCGAGCTTGGAAGGTGGCCCTGCCAGCACATTGTCTTGCAGCGGAGAACCTCCAGCAGCCTCATGCAAGGTTTTCTTCCCTCAGCCCCTGGCCTGTGATTCCAGCAGCTCCTCAAGTGCTTCCTGTCAGATGTGCTGGGGCTGCCCCCGGGCCAGCTCTGGCAGTGGACACGGGAGGCTGCTCCTCTGGATCCTGCGTGGGGCCTGGTGACCACTGCGTTGCCGGGTGCTGGCATTGTGACATGGGGGTGACACAGCCGCATATGTGCAGCCCTTTGGAGGAAGCCTTTGGGGTGCTGGCTCCAAATCAGTCCCTGTACCTACAAAATAGGGGAGTAAGCAACCTAATAGAGTCCCTTTTTTGCAAAAAGACAGTGTGGATTTGTTGCCAGTGCAGCCTTACTTCCAGTAGCAATACTGCCTGTAGTCTC